>NC_135531.1:267578640-267866140 GCF_045843805.1 Urocitellus parryii | reverse complement strand
GTGATTATCTTCAGCACCCTCATCCTTCTCGGCTTGGACACCAGACAGAAATGGATATAAAGGGAGAATCACCTCACTGTCCTCTCTGAGAAACAAACTGGACAAATTCAAGGTAAAGGACATTTGGCTGAACAGGCTACACACTTGGCAGAAGGCAACCAAATTAGCAGGAAGGGGTTTTCTGTGTGAGTGATTCAGACTCACCAGCCAGGCTCTGCATTTAGTTGCTCTGTTGTTCATTTATTCAATAAATTTTTATTGAATATTTAATGGTGTAATGACTTAAGGGGATGCAGAGATCTTTTAAGGAAGTTATGGTTTAGTGGAATAGACTTACACATAAACAGAGGGAAAAAAGCGGGGGGGGGGGCATGGGGGTGAGAGATGACATCCACAGGCTCTGCCTGAACTGGGAGTGGTGGAGGACTTGGGAAGGATAAGAGAGGACAAGAAAAGCATGAAGGAGAACCACGTGGGATCTGGAGAGCAGTGGCTCTTGTGCTTTCAATAGCACACCGCTTTCAGGAAAAATACTGAGAACTGGCCTTCATTTCGTGCACAGAGTGTGTGTGTGTGTGTGTGTGTGTGTGTGTGTGTGTGTGTGTGAATCTATATAATGTATTTGGTATTGGTAAAATTAATTTTAATTTTTAAATAAAATATATAAGAAGAGAAATCTGATTTTTGCAGTACCACCATAAATTTTTATTTATCCCACTCTGCAGACCTACTACTGCAAGAAGTTAATAGTAAGTGTGAATTCCAACATGATCAAGTTCAGGATGTTTGGGCAGCAAAAACAAGAGATGCTAGAAAGTTAAGTCAAAGTTAAACAGTAGTGGTGGATATCCTGCGGGTCATGGGTCCCAAAATGTTTTTCGTCAAATTTTAGTGAGGATTTCTTGAAAAAAAAAATTTCTGCTGTCAAGTTGGGAGAATGTAGGCTTAAAGTATACTCTGGGGTTGATATTTTGTGATTCTGCATGGCTTTGTGATACATACTTTTGGTTCAGCTAACTTTCTGAGATAAGGAACAATATTTTATATTTCATTTTTATTCAATAATAATAATTGAAGGTGATTGCAAACATTAGGTCCATCAAGTTGACACTCTTGGGGTTAGACAGAGGAGAGAGAAGGGAAGGGAGGGGTTATGGGAGAAGGTAGGGTAGTAGAATCAGTTGGACATTATCACGCTATGTGCATATATGTTTACAGGACCAGTGTGATTCTACATCATGGACACCTAGAAGAGTGAGAAGTTATACTACATTTGTGCATGGTGTATCAAAATGCATTCTACTGTCCTGTATAACTAATTAGAACAAATCTAAAAAAAGAATAAAAAGTACTACATGAACAATACTTTGAATCAGACATAACATTTTTATGTTCATACATGAATATGTGACCAGTATAATGCCACATCATGCACAACCACAAGAATGGGAAATTATACTCCATGTATGTATTATATGTCAAAATACATTCTACTATCATGTATAACTAAAAAGAACAATAAACAATAAAAATACTAAAAAAAATGGCACTCTATTCAGAATTGAATTTTGGCTGTTAGAGAGTGGGACAAAGTGACTGTGTTAGACTTTTATTCAAGAGGCGTTTCTTCTTTGCCTCATAATATTTTCACTTTTTTTCCCCACTAACCATTAAGTAATAATTTTGTTTTGACTTGACAAACAAAATGGGAACAAAATGAGGGAGTATCTTTTGTCTGTCAGGTGAAGGCCTCAGCAAGGGTCTAAAGGCTGGAAATTCCCACCATTTCATTTTAAATATTCCAACCGAGGGCTTCCACCTCCAGAACACCACTCTTCAGATATGTTGCTCTTTCATGCATGGAGGCAATGTCTCTAGATGAGTGAACGTGCTCTTTTTAGTGCCTAAGCTTATTTAGATTTTCAATTTGGAGAGAGAGATTTCTGAAACGCTACACACAGCCTGGCTGTCACAAAGATGGCATAACAAATACAAGTTAACCTTTATCCGATGACACAGAGGTGTAATTATTGTCATTAATCATCGCACTTGATTGATGAAATCAGGATGTACTTGGGAGTTCTTGCAGCAGGAGGGTGTCTCTCCTGGTACTAACTGACCCTAAATTGGTTTTTTCAAAGTATTTGGGTCTGATTTTTGCAATTGTTCTCCACATACTTTACTGTCAAGTGTTAATATATACATACATATGTTTATACACAGAAATGTATACATATATGTTTAAGCTATGTGTTGATTATACATAAACATATATATTTATGTACAAATATATATTGCTGAAACCCAGGATCTTATATATAGCTACTCCGGTCTCTCGCTTCTATGTAAGCCAGATAAATTGTGCTCTTGAAAAATGAATATTGGTAATAACTGAGAGATGGCTTGAGAATTCTTTTTCGAAATAGCTTGTGTTCTTCATTGAGTCTCTCAAAGATCATCTCTGCTGAGTTATCATTGTGCAAATTTATTAATCAATTTAAAAGTAAGGTATTTTCATATAAAATTTCCTTTTAATTTGTGCAATAAGAATGCAAATCAGGTAAAATTAAATATATTTCCATGCTAGTACGGTTTCCAGATTTAGTAAACAAAAATGCAAGACTTTTAAGTTCATATGGAATTTCACATAAATAATTGCTTATGTTTCAGTAAAAATTTGTCTCCTGGGACATACTTGTATGGAAAATACTTATATTAAAAACAAAAATGGTTGTTTACCTGAAATTCATTTGTAACTATATTCTCTGTTTCCTCTGGTGACTTGACATATTAGAAGGCAAATTTCAGAATGTTTAGAAGCCTAAACAATTTTGCACAGCTAAAAAGTATTAGTGTTGAGATGTGAACCCATAGCTTTTTACTTTAACTGAAAATTCTGAAAGCATGTCTTACTAATAAAGAGGATATCAATGTATGTGAGTGAAGGGACCCGCATATCAACCATTAACACACTAGCCCTCTTAGGGTTTCTATAATAGTTTACCCCCAACTGAATGGCTTAGAACAGCATAAATGCATTTTCATATAATTTTGGAGATTAAAGTCTACGTTGAAGGTGTTGGCAGGGCCATTTTCTTGGAAGGCTCTAGGAGAGGAGCCTTCCTTGCCTTTTCCTACCTTCTGGTGGTTGGTGACAATCTTTGTTCTTGATCTATATAGCATCACTCCAGTCTCCACTTCCACTTTATATAAACTCCTTCCTGCATCTGAATTTTCTTTCTCCTAATTAGGAGCATCACTGGTCTGCCCTAATCTAGTATGACTTCATTTTAACTTGATTACATCTATGTTAGTTTTTTTTCATACTATAACAAATACATAGGATAAATAAGCTTATAAAGAGAAAGGGTTTATTTTGGCCCGTGGTTTTGGAGGATTTTGTTCATGATTGGTTGGCGCCCTTGCTTTGGGGCGTGTGGTGAAGTAGTGCAACATGGCAGGAGCACGTGGTGGAGGAAGCTTATCCCGTCACGGTAAGGAATGAAGGAGAGAGGGGGAAGTGGCTGGGATGCCAATATGACCCCATTGACTAGAAGCTTACCACTATGCCTTACCTCTTAGAGTGTCTACAGCCTTTCAATAATACCCTGCTGGGGAGCGAGCCTTCAACATGCAAGCTTCTGAGAGGCATTTAAGATACAAACTATAGCGATCCATCAGAGCAATGTTTCTGATAAACTCATATTCACGGGTGCTGGTGATTATTATCTGAAAATATTTTTTAGGTGACACAATTCAACCCATAAAATGTAATTATCAACAGAGTGGAGTATAAGGAAATGCTAGCCAGCCTGGACAACTTGGGAGGCCAAAGGCAGGACCTGTAGGTGCGAGTGGGGGATGGGGTCACTCAGAACATGGAACACATCTGACAGGGTAGACCCGAAAGGTAGCCTATGGGGGGGTAGTTGCCATGTAGATTCTCAACATGTGTCTCAACATGAACCTTTCATGCTCACCATGGCCACGCAAATTTCCTCAAGTCTGTGCATAGAGCAGCACAAGGAGGTAAGTACTATGATTTTCACCCCATTTCACAGATGAGGAAATGAAAACAAAGATGCTAAATAATTTGCTTACACTCATGGAGCTACTACAGGATGCAACTGAGCTATAAGCTCAGGCAAATTGATCCTGAAATCCACATTCTTAACAATTTTCCAGGATGATATGGAGGAAGACAGGAAGACAATTTGAGAGAGTAGTGAGAAAAAAGACTGTTGAAGCTTCTCTTGGTTTTTGTCTCATCCTGGTTTTGTCCACTGTCATTGCTGATGTGACTTAGGTAGAGCAGAGGATCTCCAGCTCAGGAGAGCACAGAATAGGCTGAAGGACTTTAGGAAACCCGGGGGGTTTCTCAGAGTCCTAAGCCCTGGTGAGGCCTGAGAATCTGCAGTAAGTTCTGTGAGACGCTGATGCTCCCACATGGAAGAACAACTGGTACAGAGAAGGCTACGATGAGCTGAGAGTAAGAAGTGGTCTCCATGTTCTCAGGGACATAGGAAAAGTTATATCAGTGTAAATGTCTTCTGTAAAAAAATACCAAAAACAATAAGGCAAGCTTAAAAACATGCACTGCTCACGAAACATCCACCCAGAGATAAATATTAATATTTTGGGTATTCTTTCCCAAGATGATACAAATGTTCATATTTAGACTATTGTATAAATGTACTAAGTCATGGTATTTTCAGTAGAATCCCATTCTCATGTTTGTATATTAATAAAGGTATATTTATGTTATCATTAATATTAATATTCTCAGAGTGTTGTAAGGTGTGGTTATCCTGTATTTTATGTGGCTCATCCCTTATTTGGGGATGATGTGATGATTGTGACATGTACCCTGACCCACGGACTTGGAGATACTTCTCCATTCTAGAAATGGAATTGCTGGGTCAGAGAGAAATTCTGTCTTTATGATTCATGAAATATTAACTCGGAAGAGGCTGTGAGGCATGTCAAGGATGCCACTTGGCTATAAACACACTTAGAAAGGTCATGCTTATGTGTGTCCAACACAGAGAGGAGAACTGTAAAGGTAGACCCTGACATACTGGCAGGTGTCATCTCCCGCTTCTTGGATAAAGATGATCTTTACATTCACTTTTTGTAGTTCTGTTTCCCAACTGATCCACACTCAAGAGTTCACAGAGATTTGCTGTAAGAAGCATCCTTGGTCTCAGGACCCAGCCACCTGGTACCTAGGACCAGAAAAGTGAGAAGGGAACATCTATCTGGGGGAAGAGACAACAAGAGAGGCGCTCTTTTCTTTCTAGATGGCTGAGGAAGAATTTGGCTTACAAAGAAAAAGGAAAAAAAAAAAAAAACCTCTAGTGAAGTTCAGATGAAATGCATACACTAATTCCCCCATTATACTCTCAGAGAAAAGAGGAAAGAGAGTCTGAAAAATAAGGACAGCACACAACCTGTGCAGAGGGCTGTTTGAGGGATTTGGGTAAAGAGGGCTCTGAATGGAATTTCTTTCTGTGAACCAAGGACCACTGGCTGACCCAACATCCTTTAGCCAGAAGGCTGCCAGTGGTGAGCTGTTGGAGAAGGAGGCTTAGGGAGCCCTTCCTGCCTGGGAGTCCATTCAAACAGGAGAGCGAGCCAGCAGGGGAAGTTTGGGCGCAGCAGATGAGTGCGGAGGAGAGCTGGCCTGGCAGCTGTTGATGTGGCTTTGTCAGGCCCCAGAGCCCTGAGCGCTGACTGATAGGAGGAGGTGGAGGCTTCAGGCTGGCTCAGTCTGGGCATGCAGGAAATGTCAGAGCGGCAGCTTGGTGGAGGGGAGGAGAGAGCTGTTCTGCGTGGGAAGGTATCTTCTGATTGATTTCCCTGGTACATAAGCCTGGTGACGTTAGTCAATCAGCACAGGATCTGTGTGGGGGAGCAAGAGAGAGGGGAGAGTGGGAGGAGAGGAGGGAGGTGGAAAATGTGCCAAAAGAACTTGTGGTGCCTTCCAGAGCCTGGGATGGAAGGAAACTCAGTGCTGACCTGCAGGAGGAAAGGCGGGCGAAGCCCCCCGCTGAAAACAGCTGCCAGGGCAGCCATGTGGCTCTGTGGCCCTTACTGACCTCTGTGGAATGTGGGGCTCACCTCCAGGGGAGCTACTGCCTGTGGAAGCGTTTTGCACCCCGCAGAGCATGAAGGAAGGTCCTGTCCCCTAGCAATGGGCTTGGGGAGGACACAGGGGGCCATCCTGTTTCTGCATTTATATCAGGGGAGACTGATGATCCCTGGGCACCCCGGAGTGTCTAGAACTCAGGCAGCCCTTGCCTTTGATCCATGGCTTTTATTTTTAATTTATTTTATTTTATTTTAATTTTTCAATTTTACATTTAGTTCAATAATTTTTTATGCTTTTTAAAAATTTTAAATTTGTTTTTATTAGTTACACATGATAGTAGAATGCATTTATGTACTTTGATATATCAGACATAGATAGGACATAATTTCTCATTTTTCTGAGGGTATGTGTTTCAGAATCATATTGATCATGCAGTCACATATATGCATACAGTAATAATGTCTGTTTCATTCTACTATCTTTCCTATCCCCACCCTCCCCTCCCTTCACTTCCTTCACTTCTACCTAATCTAACACTATTCTTCTTTAGCATCTGCATATTAGAGAAAACTTTTTTATTTTTTTATTTTTAATGGGATATCCACAGGGCCAACACAGTTATGGAACTTCTGTGTTGATCAAAAGGTTGAAGTTGGTTTCAAGGAGGTAGAGTACAGGTAGCAATCTTCTAATTCTTCCAGTTAAGAGAAAGGTAATCTAACTTATGACATAGGCCCCTTGACACTCAGATAAAAAAATATTAAATAAACAAGTAAATCAATAGATAAATAAACAAATAGGAAGGAGGCCATGGAAGATTACATGTGCAGTTGAATCCCCAGGAAGGAGTGCAGGAGTGGAGTAGAATGTGGAATGTGGAGAACAGGGGACAATGGACTCTGTCCCCGGTGGATTACATTTTTGAGGTCCCACTGAGAAGCTACTCAGAGTCCCTCTTGCCTTGGGTCCTTGCTCCTCAAGGAGCTTAGTTTGCCATCACTGGTTCTTTCTCAAAGAGGCCTCTTGGACCATCCTGCCTGGGACGATGACTGTCACCCTAAGACTTTACCTGCATTCTTTACTGGAGCTCTTCTATGGCACTTGCCCCAAGGTCACAAGTGATAATTAAAGCATTTCTGTGTCTGCCTCCTCCTGAAGCATGATCTCCATGAAGGTAGAACCAAGTCTGTCTGAGTCACCATTGTATCCCCAGGACAAGACTGGCTTGTGATAAATATTTGTTGAATGATTGCCTGAGTGAATAAGAACATAGAATGGGAATCCAGGAAAGAATCGCAGGTTTGGGAAAAACACAGGCTAAGTGTTGAAGATAGGCTGGAGGCTTGGTGGGACTGGCTCTTTCAGAGAGAACATTGACTTATAAAACCCAAGGGTACCTTTAGTTGTTCTCTCAGATGTTGATCTCAGGATACCCTTAGATGTCACCAAGGATGTTCCAAACCTGTTGATGCTACTAACTCTCAGGAGGGAAAGAATATTCCAGAGATCTTAATGCTGTCAGTAACATGTCCACTTTTACCCACCCACCCTGGAGATTCACCAGAGCGAGAAAATGTCAAATGAGGAAGGCATCGGCACACAAAGTATTTTGAAGAGCTTGCTTTGTGCCAGCCACAGCTAAGCAGTTTATAGGCAAGATGGCTCCCTTCCCACAGACAGGTTTGTGAATTTGGTCTCACTGTCGCTCCTTCAGACTGGAGCTCACAGAGGCCATCAGATGTGCTTATCAGAAAACCTGTTCAAGGGCAGAGCCAGGATATTAACCTGGATTTATTTGCGACTCCAATGTCTTTATTTATTTATTTATTTTTTAGAAAATCATTCTCCTTAGTGAAGTTCCTCTAGTGTAGCTGCTAGAGGAGGCTTCCTGAGTTCCAGGGCAGCCCAAAGTATTCTTAAAGCTCTAAAGCTGCTCCAGGGTAGTGTGTGTGTGTGTGTGTGTGTGTGTGTGTGTGTGTGTGTGTGTGTGTTTTCACACATGCATGTACATCAATGTGTTCCAGGTAATGCTGAGTGGGTAAATATGCTGTGCCTTGTAAATAACCTTTCCATTTCAACTATGTCACCTTCCAGTGAAAGGGAAGAGGTGGAATTTTAATTCCTAGTGGCATCAATAATAAAATCGATAGTATATTTATTCAGTGTGGAGAAGATTACAGATCACACATTAAACTTCGTTGCTGTACATACACAAGCAAGACTGAAAGCTGACAGTTCTTACTATTTGAATGTATTTGTACTCTGAAAGAATAAAGAAAGTTCCCTAAGTTTGTATGTCCTCAGTACCCTTTGGATTCCATCTGTCTTCCATGATCCTGGATTGCCTATAGGTCGATTGTGCTAGTTTGATTTCACCCAAGGAGAAATGTCCTTTCAAGCTTATTAACAGTACCTATTCTACACTTGGGACTTTGCTGACATTTCAGTTCCTTCTGCTCACTTTCTATTTGGAAGATGTCCATGACGACCCACATAAACACTGGACTTTGCCTAATTTATGGAAGGTTGGGGAATGGTGAGATCTAGCATCAGTCTAAATGAGATCTGTTGATTTCCGTTAGGGTTTACATAAAAGTCTCCTCCAAAGTATGCTGAAGGTTTGGTCCCCAATGCCATAGTGTATAGAGGTGACACTTTTGGGAAGTGATCCTGTGGACTCTGACCTTGTCAGTGGATTAATCCATTAATTGCCTAATGGACAACTGGGAAGCAGTGGAAACTCGAGGAGGTGGCTGGAGGAAGTAGGGCCCTGGGGAATGCCCTGGAAGGTGATTTCTTCTCCCAATCCCCTTCCTGTCTGTTTCTCTGCTTCCTGGACACCACGAATTGAGCAGCTTTCCTCTACCAACAGTGCCCTTCTGCCGCGATGTTTTGTATCACCTCAGGCCCAAAGCAATGGAGCCAGCTGACCATAGACTGTAACTTCAGGCCAAAATAAAAAAGTCTCCTCCTTTACGTTGTGCCAAGTATTTTGGTTGCAGAGATGAAGAATTAACTAACATTGTTCCTAACATGCAGTCCTTTCCATAGAGGGAGGACTTGAGTAGGAGGGCAGGAAAGAGGAGTAGGAGAGCTTTACCTGCCCTGGGTTTGGTTGTTGTTATTGTTTATATTTTTTCTTTTTCCTCTTCCTACAGGTATGGCCTTGCTACTTTATTTTAAATGATTAAACTTCGATGTGTGTTTATTCATATGAGAGAGCAAAACAGAATTAAAGTGTCTTCCTTTCTTAATTTATTATTTGCCCTTTTTTTTGATTATCCATGACTTCTTTCATTTTCAGCACAGAAAATAATTGTGGTTGGGCTCCACTTTTGTTTTCTGTTTTAACTTTTTAAAATTCTAGTTGTTAATACATATTAATTGTACAAGTCAATTGGATTCGCTGTGATATTTACACACATGTTGTGCATTGCCCGTGTCCACTGGGCTTTGCTTTCAGACAGAATTATATGTACAGGTTCAACTGAACCCGTAGCATGAATGTCATGTGCATAGTGCATTCCGTGCTGTGCCCTCGTTATGTAGAAGTAGTTCATTGCTCAAATCAGGTTCTGCTCTCCGGGGTGGGCCAGCTCTGTGAAGTGGTCAGGTCCTGCAGCTTGAGAGGTGAAGAAAGGTCTTGTCACTTCAGAAGAAACATGGGGCTACTCCTCAATCAGGGTTTCCTTTCCTCAAAGACATCAACACCTCTGCTGACTCCTGACCGAAGGCCAAAGGAGCCACTAGGAGGAGCTAATGACTGACCAAGTTTGTGCTTACCAGTACTTGAAAGCAAATTGCTTCACAGACTGCAGGCTGCAGGCTCAGGGTGCTGAATTATTTATGTGGTAATGGATGGACTAGGAATCCTCTGCCCTTCAAGCAGCTCACTGAGGAGAGCAACTGTGTCTCCTTGTTCCATTTGCAGTTTTTTTCCTGTGAGGAAGAAGGCAGTTCAGCCTTACTGCAGAGAGATGGAGAAAGGGCTACATTAGCAAAACTCCCATGTGATTCTCACTACACACACACACACACACACACACACACACACATGCACCCTGGCTTCTGGCTTTATGATGTTCTCTACAAACATTTGATGTAGGATTGAGGTCACAAGGAATACATTTTGGGATAAAGCATGGAATCTCTCTCTTTTTCGGTGGACAGGATAGCATAGCGTAGGTTAAGAAAAAAGAGAGGATCTGAAGTCCTAGGCCTGGGTTTGAATTCAGCTCTGCCATTTAAGAGTTTTATAGTTTGGGATGTATTTCTTCATCTCTTCATTCCTCTTTTTCTCCAACCGTATTCTCCTGGGGCTCAATGCATAGGATTAAATGAGTCAGGACGTGCACAGGCACGCATGAGGTAGTGGTATCTGGATCTGCTTGCTGGCTCTTCTGTTCCCCATGGCTGGCCAAATGCATGCCACATTGACACCAAAACTCAAGTCCAATAGCAATGTTTTCTTCTGCTTTTTCATTTAACAGTTTAACACAGTCACTTTCAGAGACATCCCCCCAATTTAAAGCTTCTTGTGAAGGTAGAGAACAGAATCTTCAAATTACTGAACATTCTAAGAAGCCTGGTGCTATTACTGTGCTTACTTTGAACTCAATGCATAGGT
The DNA here is from genome assembly GCF_045843805.1 of Urocitellus parryii. Taxonomy (NCBI): domain Eukaryota; kingdom Metazoa; phylum Chordata; class Mammalia; order Rodentia; family Sciuridae; genus Urocitellus; species Urocitellus parryii. The sequence goes on along the minus strand of NC_135531.1, from coordinate 267,855,422 downwards.
ATATTTTCTTTTGCTTTGGGCGGGAACTGTAGCAAATCAAGTTAGCTTCTCAGTTTGCTCATAGAGGCAACAATCTGGCAATTCTGTTTTGGGGTATTTTTAATGGTTAAAAATAATTAAAGTCCTTCTTTTAAAGTAAGTGGGAACTTTCAAACTTTTTAATGTAAAAAGAAATGGTAAATCTTCCTTGATCAAAAAGAAGTTGAAAACTTTTGTACATCCTTATTTCATGTTGCCTTAAGGTTTATGATTATTTTCATATGAACTTACCATATAATCATTTAATTAGTCAATTAATTGACTATATAGTCATTTAATCAAATAAAGGTCAACATTTTAAAGTAAGGTTCCAGGTGAGATGCTGCCGGCTGACAGGAGTAATAGCAGGAGAAAACGTATAAATGAGGAGAGACACGGGAATGTTTCAATAGCGGAAGAAAACGTATAAAATGAGAAGTAAGCTACACAAATAAAAACACCTGGTAGTTGGGCCATTGATATTAATTTTTATTAATATATTTTGGGGCTACTCTTCCTGATGTTTGTTTTCTATATTCACATGTATATGTATGTGTGTGCACACGTGTGTGCATACATGGACTTGTTAAATCCAGATTATTCTGATTGATATGATCATATTCACTTAACATTATCAAAAATATTTTCTCATACTATCATAAATTTAGAAGACACCATGTGTAACAACTATCTAGTTATAGTTTATGTGCCATATAATACTGTCCACGTGATTGGACACTAAAATGTTTTCTGGTCGACTTGTACAGTCAGAGCTGCTACAGCATACACTCCTATATTGCCTCTTGGCTTTATGAGCTTGTTAGTGCCTCAGCTTCCTTGCCTTCTTTGCCTGTGCAATGGGAACAATGCTGATACACTCCTTGTGGAGCTTTATAAGGATTACGTTAATCAATCTGGATAAAGCTGGTGGAAAATGGCATGTAATATGACTCAGTGGTAGTTGTTGTGGATGCTGTAAATACTACTGTGAAGAATATGTGTAAATTGGAGATTCAACTTATAATTATCTCCTGAGGATGGATTACCAGAAATAGCATTAGTGAAACAAAAGTTTTAGTTGGCCCTTTCCTAATTTTCTCTAATTTATGCTAAGTTTGAGGAGGTACTGGCAGTACTCTGCTTATAATCACTTTTTGAATTTTATTTTAAGAGAAACAAGGAGGGACACAGGAATGTTTCAATCAAAAAAGAAGTGTGAATATATGCTTTTAAAAGATCCCTCTGGCTGCTGATTGTGGGGTTTAATGGTGGTCCAGGGAGACCAGAGGTATCTATAGGAGTGTTCCAGGTGAGATGCTGTAGGCTGACGGAGTGATAGCAGGAGAGTTGGTAAATGTTGGACTCTGGGTACCATATCAGGTACAGACAACAAGATGTACTGATTGAAGGGGGGTTGTGGAAAAAAGAGAGAAGTCCAAGATATCTCCAAGGGTATGAGCTGTTGGAATGTTGGTATTACCATCAATTGAGATGGTGAAAGTTGTGAACTAAATAGATTTTGGGGGAAAGGTGTTATATTTAAATATATAGAGTTTAAGATGCTCATTAAACAGATTTCGAAGTAGTATGGACATGAATATAATAGATATCTAGTAGGAATATATATGTCTATTGGGGGCTGATATATAAGTGAGGATTCTCCAAATAAAGTTCAATATAAAATAAATGCAACGTTTGGAGAAGATATGTAATTGTAATAAGATATCGCCTATTGGAACCTTACATATGTATTACTCAAACTCAATGGGTCTTGTTGCAATTGTTTTGAATTTAGACCAGTGAAATACTTTTTTGGAGGGAAGAGCTATTTTAATCATTGACATTGTTTAGTATGACTGGCTCATGGTGATAATAGTGGATCTTCTTTTATGTAGTTTTTTATATAATTTTAAAATTCTGTACAGATAGTGTGTCCTTTGTATTCTCTGTTCCCTGACCAGCCTTCTCCATCTGCCCTTGCTTTCTTGAAACATAGCAGTCTGTAAGGATTTAATTTGCAGATTCCACCTACAACCTGAGTTTATGGTGTAGTTAATGAATTTTGAGCTGCAGGATTTAGAAGGGGCCTAGCAATGTATTCACATAAATAAAATACATTAACAACTTCCTCTCCTATCAGGGGTCATTGACGTGTCAATAGGCAATGCTGGTATCTGGGTAAGGAGAAGTTGATCTGGGGAAGTGTTGGTGTGGTTTAGTGGAAAATATTCAACAGCTCATAGTTACTTCTTGCATAGTTCGGATTTTGCAAAAGTCCTGCAGTGTGAGGGTTGAGTTACAATACACTAACTCAAAGGATTCTATGGTTTAGGGTCGAGAAATGCTCAAATTTGGTTTCTCAGTTGGAGTGACAAAGGAGAAACAATGTGTACAGGCAGCAGGACCAAAGGTAGCATGTAAAAATATGTTCCCTATTATCATTTATGTAAAATTCTAACAAAGGATTCAATTTTCATCCATACTTGATCAAAAATGAAAAAAAAAAAATTCTTCTGCCAGGAATTTGCTCAATAATGTAAGTTGTATAATTATAAGTGAAACCTACAATAAAATTATTTTTATACAGTTCCATGAATCTGATAAAAATTATCTCATCACCTAAAAGGAAATTGTAGTACATTTTTTGAAATCATATAAGTTGAAAAGACAAATTTCCCATCAATGAGTCAGAAAAACACACTGCTGCAATTTCATGGAAATCAACAACAAACTGGATAATGAGGCTATCAATTAAAATGTATATAAGTTTAATATTGAGCAAGACAAGTGAAAATTGCTTCACATGTTAGAACTTACTCATAAACTTAATAATAATCCTTCAAACTTGTATGACATTTCCAACAAGTAAGTGTTGACAATGAATTCAGCTTTTTCAACTATCAATAATGCAAACAAATTTTGATCAATCCTCCTAGATCATAAGTAGCTCTTATTTCTATTCTTTCTATAAAAACGGCATGAATCATTCCATATGAGAAAATAATCATTAAGAATATAGCCAAAATTTTGGGGGAAAATTTTATAGATGTAAGATAGCAATTTTTAAAATATGATATTTTTCTTGGTTTGTGTACTAGTTGTGGCAAATTTCAGCCTTTTTAAAATATATACTTTGTTTTAAATTGCTTTATTTTTCATTCTAAGTTCACATTTATTATCATGTCTATTTTTGCATTCATGATCCTATATACCCCTCTCCTTTTTTTTTTTTTTTTTTTTTTTTTTTTTTTTTTTTTTTTTTTTTTTTTTATCTTAAAGCTTCAAAGTCTGGATCTGTCCCTGCAGCCATCTTGCTGAGGCAGGTTTATCAGAACCCACATGATCAGGTAAAGAGGGTAGTTGTGCTATTGGAGCCTCCTCTGATTTTGTGAAGTGGGAAAGCCATCTGGGAGAGCCTGAGGGCTCTGGATGCTAACTGATGTGTTTGCCAGATGGGAAGCAGCTGAGGCCCCAGCATAGACCCCAGATCTGGGACTTGATGGGACCCACAGCCCCACCTAAGAGACCAGTGCATTAGTTGGTGCAGACTTGGAATCCAGTTCTTCATCATAAGTGGCACTTGCTCTTTGGAGCCTGAGCCTGGAGTTAGAAGAGCAAACTTTAATTTTCTTAGCCATCCCACATCATTAGTCCTCTTCCATAAGGTGATAAACAGCCTCCATTCCCAAACCCTCAGACCTCCTCTTTAAGAGGATATGTGGGAATGAACAGAACCTTGAAAGATGGAACATTCACTGCGTGCCTAAGAAAACAGTGTAAATTGCCAACTCGCACTCTATTTGCGGAGTTGTCCTCAATTTCTCTCCATGCAGGTGGATGGGATTGTGACAGAGACCACGGTACCCACAGAGACCTTAAGGCAACACATTTCCTCTGCATTTCTCTAGGAAGTGGTGAGTGGCTTGCAACTCTGCCTTGTTCTCCAAGTATAGCCCGAACTCTCCTGTGAAGGTCAATAAGGAAAGAATTAGTGGAATGGCTACATGGGGAATGTGGATTATCTGAGATTTTCACCTACTCCTAGTAGGCCACCTTGTCCTAGCATGAATCACTTTTGGTTTCCAACATGTGCCAGAGAATGAGGCCAGGGCCTGCATATGTTAGTCCTAAAATGCATCGTTTGTTTCCAAGGAGGATAATGTGATTTGCCTCACAGAGGATCTCAGCGGTAGTTGGCTTGCCCAGAGGTAAGTCAGGGTTAAGTTGCTTAGGAAGCCACATGAGTCTGTGGGCCTGGACAGATGGATGGGGCAGACTTGGCAGGTTCTCTTCCAGAATGGCTCTCTTGTCACTGGAGCCGGCCTTTCATTCACTGACTTTCCAGGATGGTTTTCCTGGGTGACACCGGCACCCATGGAAATATGCATAATGAAAGTCTCTCTCGGCTTCCAGTCTGGACACTGAATTCTACCCCCGACACCCGCCTGATCTTCTTCCCCACGTGCACTGAAGCCAAGAGATTTCACACAGCGTGACTGAAACAGATACCAAGTCAGATGAGACTTCAGATCTTAGATGCATAAAGGAGACCCGGTGGGATGCAGCAGGTGCTGTCAATCGTCCAAGCGTTAATATCAGAGAGATTATGAGAAATTCCTTTTTGATTTAAGCAAGCTCTTTTTTTTATGGAAGCCAATGTGTTTCAATTAAATGTGCAAAACTGCCAAAGCCTGGAGGACATATAAAATAAGTTAGGCTAATAAAGTCTTAAGGTATGTTAGCAAAATTCAACATGTTTGTTCTCACAAAATCAATGATTCAAGGAACTGGAACTCTGTCGTCTCTGAATAAGAGAAATGGTTCACTAGGTGTGAGTGAGTCACATCAAATACAAGTCCAGGCACTCGGAAATTTTTATGTGCACACATGTGATACTATTGGAGGAGCTCTCATGAAATACAAGAATGATTTTGAAGCCTATGTACTGTTTCAGAAGGTTTATGGAACAATTAATCAATTCAGACCAAAGTATTTAATTTTTCCAGGGTGATATCCAGACAACATTAATGGCTGAGGGAGAGGGATCTCTGGGTAGTTACATTCGGCTTATTTAAAGAGCTTAAAGATGCCATCTCACAACAACCAGGTTCAACTAGGAAAAATAACTCTATTTCACATAAAGGAGTTCATGCAACAACATTTAGCTTCTGCTTTTGTGAGATAAACTTTTAAAACAGTTTAGTTTCTGAGTTAATCTAAGGGTGACACTCCCCTTAGAAATAAATGTCACTCCACCCCAACCTCATGAGTAGACAAGCAGTTTTAGCTTAAAAGAAAGAAAGAAAGAAAACGAAAAAGAAAGAAGAAATCCTTGAAGAGGGCTTATGGAAGTGTTTTGCTTAATGTAAGCAAAGGGCAAAATATAAAAGAAAATATAAAAGGAGAAATGGAGGGTGAGTGAGGTTCCCAAGGACCAGCCGCCCCAGCTAAACAAAGAAAGCTCTTTTGTTACAGTCCAATAAAAGCCTATTTTTGCAGTCTTTTTTTTTTTTGTATTTTACTATTACACTAGAAACTGATGACTAATAAATACCTACCTAAAAATAGCCTGAGTATTGATGACGCGTGTGCCTTGTTTGCGTTCGCGCGTGGGAGCGCAGCTCAGGAGAGGCACAGGTGGGCTGCAGGTCTCCCCCTGCTCTCAGTCTGAGAGGTGATGGGAGGGCAGGCAGCTCTCCTCCCAACCCCAGTTTGATATATACTTCCTCTGTCTGTCTTTTAAAGGAAACACCCTCCCTAAACTGTCAGAACTGATGCCTTGTGCACGAATTAAGTAGGGGGAGCCCCAACATGCCAGACTGAGAGGGAATCTGTCCGGTGTTTCCTTTTTTCTGTGGCTTCTTGCCCTGCGGACCCTAAGGGGATATTTTTATGGTGCTAAATAACTTGCATGTAGTACTTGTTTGGGTACATGAGAATGCTATGCCCTTTGGGAAGGGGAAGAGTATTTTATATTTTAAAGGATGTGTAAAGTGAACAAGAGTAAATTTTAAAGTTTTGAATGGTGCTGAATGATGAGAATTTGTCTCAGGCTAAAGGCAGTTTACAAGGAAAAAAAAAAAACTATCTTTCCTAAGCCTATTCTTTCGGGGGCTTATTTTTTCTTTTTTTATCCTTTGAGTAATCTATTCAACAAAATGGGGATAAGGAAAGGAAAAGGAAACCCCCACAATGCACGCTGGCCCCTGGGATCCAGAACTGATTAATGGATAATTTTATGGCTCATTTGTAAAATAGGAAATTCTAATAGAGCCCTCTGTTTACTTTGCTTCTGCAATCCATATCAAGAAGACAGAAAGCAGAGATGCAGGGCGGTGGGGGCATTTATAGATTTCCGCTAAATACAGCAAATAGATTATGGGCATCAGAACATTAATGAGTCCAAATTATCTGGGGATTTATTACAGATAATGATTGTCAGGGAACGACAAAAGGCTGCCACATTTTTCATTCCCCTTCTTTGCTAGTATAAACTCAAGTTCAACTGAAACATTGGAAGCTTGGGGGTTCCTTCTTCCTCTCTCACCGTGAGCACCTCTTATCACAATGGTGGTTTATTGACTAACCGTGGCTGGTGTATTTATAAATGTGAATGTGTGAGCATTTGTGTGCACATGTATGTGAGCCTGAGTGGGTGGGAGTGGCGATGGGGTGGACTCAGTATGTGATCCTGCTCCTCCTACAGGTTAAATCTTGGTTTAGCTATAAGCCTAACCCAGAAAATTCCAGGAAGAAGCACGGTTGATCTTGTCATCCTGATAAGTACGAGCTAGGTGGGTCCTGGGTCCTCCAAGCTCAAAGAGGACCACTTTGGATCCCAGAGATGAATATCTCCTCCTCCCCAGCCCAGCAATGCAGGTTTGTTTAAATTATATTTAAATCTATGTTTTGGAAGCTCAATCTTCATAAACTCTTGTTCTAAATTATCTAGTTCAGAAATTAAGATAAAAAGAAAACCAAGTTCCTATGAACATAACAAGACAGATAGAGCTGGGTCCTGTGTGTTGTTTCACAAGTCAGTCCTCCTGGAAGCTTCTCTCCAGCTATATTTTTCCATGGCATCCCTCAGGGGTCTTCTGGGCTCTCCCTTTTGCTGCTAGCAAGTTTCTTTCAGCTATAAGTGACAAAACCATAGCTCAAACCAGTAGTTTAAAAGTAAAGTGGGTTGCTCAGCACCCTGGCCCACACCTGCAATCCCAGCAGCTCAGGAGGCTAAGGCAGGAGGATCGAAAGTTCAAAGCCAGCCTCAGTAATTTAGCAAGACCCCAAGCAACTTAGCAAGACCCCATGTCAAAGTGAAAAACAAAAGGTGCTGGGGATGTCGCTTAGTGGTTAAATGACCCCTTGGTTCATTCTCTGGTACCAAAATAAACAAACAAGTAAAGATAAAAAGTAAAGTGGGTTTGTTGGCTCTGGTCATAGACAGAACCGCAGACCTGGCAGTTCACAGAGTGCCCGTGGAATTCTCTGTCTTCCTAATTTTTCTGCTTATATGAATTGGCCTCACTCTCTTTTTGGTAGCCAGCCACTCAGGATCTGTGGCACTACAGTTTAGCAATACAGGAAGAGACCCCGTTCATTGTCCCAGTCACCAGATGTAAAGTCCATGAAGACCCTTGATTGCTCACATGGGTCATGTGCCTGGGTCATATGCCCTCCCCCTCCATCCAATCTCAGGGTTGGAGGGGACTGAATGGCATACAAGAGCTGGTCCAGCTTTCATCATGGGTCCTCTGTTTGTCTTTCCCCAGAGAAAAGGGGAAAAAAGAAAATGTCTGAGCATGGTAGACAGAAAAGTGGGTCTGCCCGTTCATCACCACTGGCTTCTGCACCCCCCTCTCTGGCCTCATTCTTAGTACAGTTGGTGTCGAAAATGAACTGAAAAAAAAAAAGTCTAGCAAAAGTGTATCCAAGTCTCTAAAGTCAAGCTTCATGCCACAGTATTTCCAAAGCACACTGAAGAACCTGGTAATGGGGTGTGTCTGGCCAATGCAGCAGGCACCAGAGATGGGAGAGACGGGCTTTAGAGCTGCTCCAGTGTTTTACTATCTGGGTGCCTCACAGGACACTAGAATCGCTTTTCAGTATTCAAAAAGGAAAAACCTACAAGAATGGCCAGCTAAGAAATTTTGCTTACAGAAATACACTGGGATACTTGATATAGAGGGTATTGAGGACCAGAATACAAATATCAGCTATTCATAGCACAAAACGGAAGGAGAAAAACAACCCCGATAATGTTTTTAATGACCAGACTGATTAAAATAATGTTTTCACAAGTTATTTGATAGAACATAACAAAATACCTATTAAATGTCAAAAATGTATAGAACAGCCATATAAATTCTGAATCTTAGTTTGTAAAAATAAAAGTGTCTGTGGGAAAAAAAAAACTGTTGGAAATGGAAAACTGACGTGGAGAATCTTTAGGTGGTAGAATTTAATTAAATTACTATTAATTAATTAATTATTGATTATTATACTAATCATTTAATTAAATTTAATTCAATTACTATTAATCAACAAACAGAAAATAATTACTTTAAAATAATGCTTAAGTACATTGTATAGTAATTCAGTTTTCAGTTTAAAAAGTATAGCATGGTGTTCTTTATACTTTTGTTTTTACCTTCCAATTCCACATTACAAATAACAGCATGCAACAGTTAGTTCTACCATACGTCTTCTGGTCTATTAATTAATTAATGTGGTTAAAATGTCAAGGGCAGAATTGAGGATTTGGTAAAATTCTGTTTCTACTCAACTTTCGACTGCTTTCCTTACCTGAATAATCATGAAAGGGTTTTTTTTTCTAAACCCTTCTTAAAGTAATTAAAAAACTAATCATTTCTAAAAAAAAATACTAAAATATTCAATACACACTGGGGTCTTTTCCTTGGAAAGCTTTGCAGTGAATAGTTGCATTGAGTCTTTGCTACTTAACAAACTTGAACTTTGAAAATGTGGTATCATTATGAGGCAACATGGACTTATAAGGGAATTTCATTACTTTTGCAATCATGGCCACGGAGCCCAGTCTCCCCTCCACATTTGACTGCAACTCTGATTAAATTTGGAGGGCATTGGGCATCCGTATCAAGGGGAGAATAAACCCCTAAGTGTGTAATTACTAATTACACACTTGTTTCTAGGTTTTGACATGTAGAGATCAATTTTGTTTTCTCCAGTTAAACACAATGACTGCACTGAAAATTTTTTTTTTCTTTTCTTTTTTTTTTTTTTAATTTTCCTATAGTTGCCCACTTGGCCCAATTGACTTTCTGATATGTGAGTTTTTGACACCTTCCACCACCCCCTCCCAACAATAGGTCTACACCTCCATGTTTAGAGTGTGGGACTGAATTTTTCTATATGGCTCCTTTGGCGTTGGCAACAAGGCCGATGTATCACATGAAAGGGTGTTTGTGGACATCTTGGCTTATTAGAAAGGTGTGATTTGAAAGGACCTTCTAAATCTCTGTTCATATTGCTCCTCCTTTGGGTCGTCCTCTACAGTCTTCTCATAAGTGTCTTATCAGGTTTGAAAATGGCAGGAACCATGGATGCTACTTTTAGGAAAACAAATCTCTTAGATGACTGCTCAAATAGTTGGGAAAAATCCTTGTTCTACCTGAGTCCTCCAATGCAAAGCGCAGAATTGAGTGGTCATTTTTTCTAGCCCCTAACTTTCATCATCTGTTGGGAAGTTAGGATTAGAGGGGAACCAGTTTTCCCCAAGAAGTTTAAACCTCCCTATTTTATGTTCCTACCCTAGATGGAGAGGACTCCTGGGGCAGAGCTCCCACCTGAGACTTCTCCCTCCATAGAAGTCCTGGTATGAGGCAGTGTTAGAGCCATAGTGACTTTGTGTCTTACAGTTGTTAGAAATGCCTGCACTCTCTGTGATCCCGTTAGGAAATGCTGTCATTTCTCTTTTGGACAAATCATTAAAGTATCATTTATTAAAAGTAAGTCTGATGGTAATCCAGTTTGCAAAGAATTATAGTAAAGCTCCAATGAACTTCAGCTTGTTGGTTTGGTTCCAGCCAGGACTGATTCATTTTCTGTCTCTCATGATCAATTAACAGTCAATACAAAGCTGTCTGCACCAATTTTACTTCTACCAGCCAAGCCCTGGATGCTTTGCTAAGTTTAGATGAGATGCTTTTGTCCCTCTTGCCTCCTTGAAAACAGAATTTATGTGACAGGGGCATTCATTGTGCAGTAAGCACCTTGGGGCCACTCAGCTCCTAAGATGCCATTTCTGCTAGTGGCAAATCACAAAGTTTTGGAAAATTAAGTTAATTCAACTGATGCTGGTTTAAAAGTCGCTCTCTTTGGGGCAGTTACTCAGTCAATTCAGTATTCCTTTCCTACCTAGTCATTCAGCTTGTGGATCAGGGCAGTCTCACATTGATCCATGCCCATCTCCCAGCCCGCGGGCCTCTCTGAGTGGTGACAAGGCCTGTGTCATCACCTGCCCCACGGTGTTGTCTCAGCTGTTACAGTACTTCTGACCCAGCTGCCTCCTTCCTGCCCCATCAAAATCTTGTACCTGAGCCTGGCCTCCCAGATTCATCTGTATTTCTCTTGGGGATACAAAGAGTTTTTGCCTGCTATATCAGACTGCTTTGTGGCCACAGAAAAATTGGGGATGCTCTCAGTCCTTTCTTCACTTAGTTCTTACCTGTAATCTGTTTCTCCTTCCTGTGAAAGAAGGCTTGAATTTTCAAAGAATGGTGTGATTTTTTTCTAAAAAAGATTCTTTGGCTGGCTAAATTTCTATTCTACAACCCCCTTAGCATACATTTGGGGCTTCTCTTACCCCACAAAAAAGGTACCCAGCCTCAGGAGACTGGAATCGCACTCAGGAACCCGACAATAGTTTCTCTTCTATGTTTTCTCTCTCCCTTCTCTGTCTTCACAGAAAAGATAACAAAACCTCTTAGGAGGTGGCCAGAAAAAAGCTAAATAGCTCTTGCATCATTTTAGTTTCTTGCCCTTTCTTAGATTTGTGACACTGAAGCTTTTCTTTGAGTTTTCCTGTGTTTGCTCTTGATATTCAAATCAGGTTTTTGAAATTTCTTTTTCTTGCACATTTGTGGTTACTACTCCCAAAATAGGTAGCACTTCTGAGAAACTCTATTTCTGCCTGAGTGGCTGGGTGCAATGGAAGTAAACACACAGAGCACATGCACCACATGCTCACAAGCATGCATGCACACACATCTCCAATTCGGGGTGTTTGTTTCCCTCTTAATTTCTCCATATTTCACCTTACACTTGTTCATGTTTTGTGATTGAAATTATCAAAATTTAATTTCAATTGTCTTTTCTTAATCTTGTCCAAATGTACATATGAAGGATTGAAAAATAAATTAAAGTCGATATGCTAAGTGCAATTTTATTACATCATAAGCCATGTCAGGGAGGAGATCAGGCTTTGCTTCTGTGTTTCTCATAATCTATTATTGCCCTGTCATTTGATCAGGATATCAACACCTTCCTGGAATGATGGGGACAGAAGTAAATGACATTCCAAGTCTAGAGAGATTGGAGGTTTGCATGAAAATCACGTATGGATGCTTTAACAGCTGTCTCCGAGACACTTAGTATGCAACGGGAAGTCCTCAGGAGAGTCTCTTCTCCACGTGTTCCCTTTCGCCTTATGTATTCTCCATGCTGAATGTCTCTGTTCAGTCTTAACTGATTGCACTTTCTTTATGTTATGACTTTGTTTTTCTTCCGGAAATGCCTTTTATCTGCAGGTTTTCACCAGTCTTCACAAGGTCACTTCAAAGAAATCTACTGTTCAAAGAAACCATCCTGACACTCACCCTGGACAGTTGGGTTCTTGCTCTTCCCTGTTCCCATAACCCTGAAGTAAACTCCCATTAAGGGATTTATGGCATCATTTAATAGGGGTTTATTTATATCCCAGTATCCCTCACCAGATGGTGATCCCTTTGAAGGCAGGAGCTGAACCCTCATCATCCAGGACCCCACAATGAATAGCAATGTCTGGCATAGAGTTGTGCCCAATATTTGAGAAATGAATGCCTTACTATTGATGGGAGAGACCCAATGAAAATAAACAAAATCAAACAAAAAAAGCAGATCTAAAAGACGACTTTGTTCATATGTTTCTCCTACAAATAATCCAGAATTTAATAATCAGTGAACCAGAATCTATTGGTGTGAAGGGAATAAATGGCTCACATTGTAGCAGACATATTAATTCTTTGGGGCTATTAAGATCCATTTAGATTTTGATTACACAATTCCAAAATTGCTTGCTAACATTGGTGAGCAAATCAGTTAAAGCTGGTAGAATAAATCCTTATATTGGAGAGATGCCAGTTCTAAATTACAGCAGTATTAGGTTTTTATTTTTAAAAATGCAGGTTTATAATTTTAAGATTGGTGAAATGCCAGGTCTGCTTTAATGAATAAATGATACTTATTTGTAATTACCCAAGGACATTTTTGATATGTAAATGGATACTCTACTTGTTCAATGGAACCAAGAAAATAGTTTGCTCTTTAAAACGAATCTCACAACAATCTCGTCTATACAGTATTATCTTCTTTCAAATACTTTTTGAAATTTTTGCAACAATGCAAAGGTAAACTTCAGTTCAACCTGAAGTTTAACATATCAATGTTCTTAATACTGAGTTATAAATGAATGAAATCATATTTTATCTGGTGGAACTCAGCCTCTTTCCCTTTATATGTTCTCACCACAAAAATGGCTCTCTGGATATTCCCGTTCACAGTCAGCCATGTCCTGGAAGTCTTCTTCCCTGATCCTGTGATGTGAAAAGTCTAAAGTGAAAATCATTTTGATGGCTTCCCGTTGCTTTCAAGAAGTTCAAGTGTGCAACACACCTCTGGCCTCGCCACCTCGCCATTCTCCATCTCTCCCTCCAATCTTCCTCTGTGTTTGGAAGCCCCTTCATTTTCTGTGCACCTGGCTGCCAGCCACACCTGTGTCAGCCCCAGTGTCAGCTTCACTCCTTGTCTGGGTGGCCCACTTGGTCTCAGGCTTCAGGGTTTGACTTAGGAGACAGCCCTCTTCCCTAGTAGAGCTTAACTACACTGAACGCGAGTTGCTCTTTCCCCTGGCTGTCTCTTTGACAAGGGCTTGGGGTTTTGAAGGCCAGATCTTTGTGGCCATTCATCTTTCAGTTCTGTGCCTGTGCCTGAACATCGTAGGCATCAAGCACTTTTTGTTAAATGAAGCATGAATAGGCTCTGGCTGGCTTTAAAGAATAAAGGACATCTTCAAGATCTTGCTCCATGGGGTTTCCAGGCACAACGTTTAAAGAATTTTTTTTAATGAAAATAATGTAAAATCATGAGTTTTATTTTTGCTTTTATTTAAGTTTATAAGCATGACTTTTATGTCATTTGTTTTTTTTTTAGAAAGTCATTGTTGAGTTTTATCTCAAACAAAAGTTAGGGTGGGGAGTTGACTGCCGCAGGTTTTTTCAGACTACCATTTCCAATTTATTTGTTGAAGGGAAAAAGAAGGCTTAGTTCATGTTCTCATGTCATACTGATTCCATTTAAATTTGCCCTGAATCTATTTTTTTTCTTTTTAAAAAAAATTTTAAAATTTTGTTCTAATTAGTTATACATGAAAATAGAATGCATTTTGGCCCATTGTACACAAATGGAGCACAACTTCTCCTTCCTCTGGTTGCACATGGTGCAGAGTCACACCAGTAGTGTAATAATCATGTATATAGGGTAATAATATCAGTCTCATTCTACTGTGATTCCCATCCCCACAGTCCCTTCCCTTCCCTCACTTCTCCAAAGTTCCTTCATTCTTCCCTATCCTTCTCCCTACTATGGATCATCATTCACTTATCAGAGAAAACATTTGGGCTTTGTGTTTTGGGGGATTGGCTTATTTCACTTAGCATGATATTCTCCACTTCCATCCATTTACCTGCAACTGCCATAATTTCATTCTTCTTTAAGGCTGACTAGTATTCCATTGTGCATATGTATCACATTTTCTTTATCCCTTCATCTGTTAAAGGACATCTAGGTTGGTTCCATAGTTTAGCTATTATGAATTGAGTTACTATAAACATTGATGAGGCTACATGACTGCAGTATGCTGATTTTAAGTTGCTCTGAATATTTGAGTCACGTAAGCCAAGCCATAGGTACCGTCCCTAAGAAGACTAAATCCTGTCCTTAATGCATATGCACTTTCAATTTGAGTTCGAAGCGGGGAGGGCTGAACACACAGTGAGCCCTGGAAAATCAGCTGTGACTGGACAGTTAGAGGTATGGTTGACTCCATCACTGCCTGCTTTCACCTTGGCCAAGCCATTGATAGCCCTGAGCTTTAGTGTGGCCACCTGAGAAATGGAATCAACACTCTCTCAGGGGAGACAGGGAAGTAGCAGTTCTCTCTAACCCCTGGTGCCTGGTAACTCCTGGTCATCCCTGGTCCCCGACTGGAGGTGTTCTTCCTCTGAATACCTGTGCTGAAGTGCGTTATGAGGTATTTTATCCAGTGTCTAGGGTGTTGCATCGCTAGGGATAAAAAAAACCATAAGCTTTTCCTCTGACTAAACCATAAGATTTTCCTCACTATTCTCCATACACGATTCTCACTGCACACCTCAAATAAAGTCCCTGGAATGAATGACTGCAACATGAAATCTCAAACTCAGTGCTGGTTACTTCATTGTTTAGCTTCATTTACTCCCAACATGGAAACTTATTTATTCTTGCATGCAGATGCCTTTGTGGAGAAACAGCACATCATGACAGTCAGTATTTATAGGGAATTTATAGACTGTCAACTGAGCTTTGCCAGAGGACAGAACTAGGAACCTGTGGGTGAACCTGAGATTTAAAAAAAAAAAATAGAGTGTCTGGTAAGGTAGAAGGGCCTTGGAAGCCAGGAACATGATATATATTCAGGAATTCATTCTTACCACTGTCCTGACCACTAATTTATTTGGCCACTGTGCTTACATCACCAAACCATTTGATTTTCAGACCCAATTTTGAGTAAATCTGTACTAAGCTATTCTAGTTTATAAAAAGTTTTAAAAAGATGTTTATCATTTCTCTCTACGAGATGGCAATAATAAAAAAACTAAGAAAGATCTCATCTTCCCTTAGGAGCCTAAATAGTCCTTTGTGCTCTCCTTCAGGCTGAACGATAGGACTATTTCTGGCTTCACAAATATTATGAGTTGATTTTATTATCTTTCAGAGAGTGTCAGTCAGTTCTCCATAACCACAGCAAAGTAGTTGAGGTAACTAAGTTATGAAGTGACAAGGCTTATTTGGGATCATGGTTTTAAAGGTTCTAGTTGATGACCAGGCCAGCCCATTAACGGCTTTGGGCCGTTGGTGGGGTGCTATGGCAGTGACAGGGAGCACATAGTGGAAAACAGAATGGGGAAGCCCCAGGGGTCTCACAGCCCCCTTAGAGGGCACACCCCCAACGACTTAGGGACTCCCACGAGGAGGCCACACCTCCCAACAGCACTACCCTGGGGACTAAGCCTTTAGCATGCAGACTTTGGGGGGACATTCAACACTCGAATTATGACATTCTACCTCTGGTCCCCACAGGCTCCTGCTGGAAGTACACTGCACATCCTTGTGCATGTGCTGTCCCCTGTAAACTTTGCAGTTGTGCCACAAGATGAGTCGCAGTAGCTTTTCAGTTTTATAGGTGTAGAAACCAGAGCCCAGAGAGATTGAAAATTCAAGGCGCTGTGGTTAGTTAGGAGTCAGTCATCAAACTGAGGTTTCTCCGAACTCTGAGCCTTTGCTCCAAACCCATCCCACAATGAAGAAAGAGCTTTTTTTCACGTGACTTTGAGCTCTGGAAAATGGTAACAAGAATATACTTCCCATATGGCACATTTACAATGTAAATAAAGAGCACAGATTTGGATAAGCATCTGTAAAGCAAGCAGACTGATATGATCCTGACGTAGAATTTTATGATGCTATTGGACAATAAACTTGCCCTTCTAATAAAAAGTTTCATGGGACAAGAAGAATATTCTTTTTCTCATTACTACCAAATAAACAAATAAGTGAGAAAGAAAATAGATAACAAATTGAAGTCTTTCTTTTAAAAATTTACTTATTCGTTCTGATCAGTTATACGTGACAGTAGAAAGCTCTTTGTTTCATTGTTCACAAATGGAGCAGAATTTTTCATGAAGTCTTTCTTTTTTCATAAAATTAATACATACCCATCTCTTTAGATATATGAAAGAATTTTTTAAAATTGTAATAAAAATAAAAATCACCTATAATCCTATCAATGATTGATAATTTATTTCAATTGGTTTGCATCCCTAATATGTATATTTAGTGCTTTTATTCAACTCTGTGCTTTGCTATAAATTCAGCATCCTTCATTTCCTTGCCATTTTTTGTGAATGACTTTAACGGTTTATTTTCCACTGTGTGAATGCCCCTTAATTTAGTTAGCCTTTCTCCTCTTTTTGACATTTAGGTTGTTTCTATTCTTTCCCTTGGTTGTTATGAATAATACAGTGAAGAGCATGTTCTGTTACTTTTTATTTTCATGAAATTTCAATCTTACAGAAAAAGTTGCAAGATTATTACAAGAAAATCCCTTATAATTTTTACATAGATTCACTAATTGTTTACATTTTGGCCCATTTATTTTTTTCATTTTGTCTGTGTGTCTCTCTTTTTCTCACACACACACACAAACACACACAAACGCACACTTTTTCACTATTTGAGAGAAAATTGTCCCTTTATCCCTTAACATTTCAAAGCACACTTCTAAAAACAGCAACTTTTTTCTACTTGACAACATAATTTTCAAAATGTTGAATTTAGTATTAATATGATATCATTATCTGATTGACACTTCATCTGTAAATTCATTTTTTCCAGCCTAATATCTAACCCATCACAGTAAAGAACAGTTTCTATTCTTTTTTTTTTTTTTAATCTAGTGCTGGGGATTCACACAGGATCTTGATCCTGCTAGCAATTGTTCTGCCACTGAACCACATTGCCAGCCCTAAGAATATATTTATATATTAAAATTTACTTGAATTTACTATTATCTCCTTAGGCTAGATCCTAAAAGGAAGATTATTGGGTACTTGGGTCATGTCTTGGCACGTTTGTGCTGCTATCACAGAATACTTGAGACCCAGTCATTTATAATGAAGAGAAATCTATTGACTTATGGTTCTGGAGTCTGAGGTGTTCGAGATTGAGGGACTGGCATCTTGCCATGGTCTTCTTGCTGCACCATCCTGTGGCAGAAGGTGCAAAGACAAGAGAGGGCAGCAGGAGCCACATCTGCCCTTTTATAACAGCACCTGTCCCACCCATGGGGTTTGTGCCTCATGGCTGAATCAGCTTCAACAGTCCCACCTCTTAACACTGTTCCACTCCTTCCAACATCAGTTTTGAAGGAGAAAAATACTCAGAGCGAAGCAGACACAGACACTTTTGTTTATGGCTACTGAATAAAGTTGCTGAAAGTGTGGCCATTTGGCCACTGGTAAGGTTGGACCTGAGAGTCCTCGGTACTGAACAGAGTGATTGAGTGAATACTCTGCTGAGTAGCTGAGGACATCGGATTCCTTCAGCATGGAATGAGATGGCAGTACCTTCCTCAGGGGATTAATGATCTGAAGTTATATGGTGGCAGAAAACTACTATGTGAATTATTGTATATGGTGGGGAGTAAGGAAAAACGTATCAGCTGAGTTCAGTGTTCATGAAGGTAGAATGCAAAGAGATGTTTTACAGAGGGACGGGAATATATGTGGAATGTATTGAGAATGTGTGAACGAACGTCATGGCGTAGCCATCAAATAGAGGGTTAGAGGTGGTGACTTGAAAAGATAGCGAGCAGATAAAGACACTCAGAGCCAGTAGGGGAGATGTGGGAAAAAAATTAAAGAAAACTTTGAAGGGGTAGCTGAAGATATCTTGAGCAAACCAGGAAACAAGTGAACACACAGGCACCTTGAAAAACATTGATGGATTCTTCATCTTTCATCTACCAAAAATAACATTATATCATGCATACATCTAGCATCATCTTGATGATACAAATGCAGGGAGACGGAAGGTAAATATTACTGTCTAGGTAGGCAGACATCAGTGAGAAATTACACATGTCATGATTCAATGAGTGGTTCTAGGTCTAAGAAGGATCACGCCACTAGAGTAAGAGTTTACAAAAGGGGGTCCTCTCTTTCCTGGGATGTGGGGGAATATGGAAGAAGGTGTTGGGAAAACATAACGACGGCAGCACCCCAGAAAAAAAAGAAAAAAACCCAACATGGCGTCTAACGACCTCTTTCTCCTCTTTGTTTCATTCACTGGCTCCAATGTTCAAACCCTGCTGGTGGGAAGCCTTAGCCCCAATTAGAATTAACTTCTTGGGCTCCGGAACTGACATATGGACGAGCTTGCCAATAAACGGGCGACGCGTTATCTACCTCAGCCCTGTGACCTCTCCCTAGACCTATATCAACACATAGCCTTTGGTAATAAAGCGGAAACCTCTTTGGTGATCTGTGTCGTGTGGTGTGGCGTCTTCCAGTCTTACAGAAGGTATAGAGTAGAAGAAGATTCAAAGTAGAAGAAACAAGAACTGTTCTGAAAATTATGCTTACTTTGGATTTTGTAAAGGGTTAACAAAATAAATCCACAATTCAGAAGTCCATGTGATGTATTCATGCAGGCACTGAACATTCGTTAAATGTCCATTATGCACTGATGTTGGGAACACAAAAGACACCGTTCCTTATTCAATGTGCTCCCAGAGACCTTGGCCCCAAGTAAAACAAGCACCCAACTGAGGACCAAATAAGACATTTGCTTCTTTGGGACTCATGGAGAGAAGACTTCTGTCTGATTCCCACATGGGATCAGGGGAAAGAGCTAGGTAATTATTAGTGAGGAGTAGATGAGGCACAGGCGGTAAAAGCATGAGGGAACAGTGGGACACTCCTGAAAGAGAGAGCATATTTGGTCTTGAAAAGGGTACAATCAGCACCAATAAAGCCATATGGAAATTGATGATTGAAATCTGGGCAAGAGCCTCAGTTCCAACTGTGTTCAATCTGTGGCCAGTACACAGAACCTGCCATAAACTCAGCCTTACCTACAACTTAGTCCAAATAATTGCAGGGTTTTATTTCTTTTCCCTTGAAGCCATGGAGTGGGTCAAGGGATTGGGAAATGGAAATGTGACCTTCGGCACTGACACTGTCCTTGGTTACTTCTGCAGTTCTGAGGCAGGAGCCAGCCTGGAGAGTTTCTAGCAGGCAGATCTGCCCAGGAGGAGGCTCCCAGGACAGGCTGAGAGGCCCTATATGTAAGGTTTGGAGGTTCAGAGGTTTCCAGGGAGCACCAAGGTTTTGAAATTTAGAATCAAAGTCCAAGGCACCAGAGACCAAATGGTTAAAGAACAGTTCATTTTACATATAAATAAAATACTATATACACTAAGTATTTTATGAGCAAAATGCAGTTCAGAAAAGCAGCTCTGCTGCAGCACTAAATGTTTTAATTTTTTTTTTATATGCTCCACATTAGAGTTTGCATTTTCTCATACCTCCAAGGCATAGTCTTTTATGGCTTTGGAGATAAAAGATTTACATTTAAATCATGTGTTCTCCATGCTACATTTTAACAATAGCATTTTAAGTTCTTCTGTTCACCCAAAGGTCAGAGCTTTTTGTTTTTGAAGTCTACATATGCTGCCACCTCCGCCTAGTGAGCAAATCCTTTCAACTTCGAATGTCTAACGTATTATTTATAGTTTATGTAAAGTGGAATCCAAGTGTCAAGTGTTGCACAACAAAATGGAAAGGAGCAAGTGGTGTCCTGGGATTCTGGGGAACAGAAAGGAGTTTGGATTGCTTAGCTCAGGACTCCAAGACCAGACTGCAGGTAGTTCCTCTTAAAGGACCAGATCTCATTTAAGACAAGTATACCTGCAGTGACTATTCCAGGCTAATAGGTCTTCCTGAAAAGCAAGCCTTGAACGGTCAGACCAAAGACCCTTTGTCTCTCATTATTGTCTTTAAATTGCCTGGCTGGGTACTGCTTACTTTTCCCTTTATTCTCTTTTTCTGCCGTAAAGAAGATGATAGGAGGAAAACAAAATCATTTCCTAAGCATTATTTGGAAGTAAGGTCAAAGGTTTTTCTGTTACTATCATTGACATTCCTGTAAGACACATAGACTACTAGGATCCCACACCTTCTTGTTCAGGGCTGGTTAGGGGTAAATCTCATGGTGAAAAGATTGATTTTTACTTTTAACCTTATATTTAGAACCCAATATATGTTTTCAAAATTGTACTCAGAAGAGGGAAGACAGCTTTCTTTTTATTTTTCTCTTTCGATTCTGAGTCAAAAGCAAAATGTCTATGAGGACACGTGTCTTTTCCTTTTGTTATTATTATTTTTTAATTTAACTACACACACAAACTCTCTGTCTTCATCTCCTGCAGGTGGTGGTGAGTGGACCAAAGAATGAGAGTATTTCCGAAAGCCGAGAATACACTGGAAATCCAAATACTTAGCCAGTTGCTCTTTGCATTCAGGAATGGTGTGCTCAGGACACAAGCATTTTAATCAAAAGAGTAAAAGAAAGAGGCTCAATGATAAATCATATTTTAAAAAAGGGAAAAAATAATTATTTGAGAAAATTTATCATTTGTGCTTTATTAGTCAATGCGCTTATGATTTATTAATAAATAAAATGATAGAATTTTTGAAGTATGTGAAGCATTTGATGCTTCCATCATCACGAAGGTATTGGGTTCCTCTTTTCCAGGATATACCAAGGGTGCAAATCAATTGCAAATTAGACATAGCTCATTCCTCTGGTTTGAACTAGGAAGTCCTTTACCACACAAAATTACACTCTGACCCATAACTGTTATTCCAACCTGTCTTCTACTCTAACATTTTCTGGCTGAATGTTCTTTTAGAAAAAAAATTCTGCTAAGTTGAAAGATGAAACTGCTTTGCCTATTTTGGGCACCAGTGATAGGACCCTTCATCTCAGGAATGTGGGAGAATGTTTCCGCGGTTTCCACAGGCCAGGAGCTTCACAGGGGCACCTGGGTCAAGACTGTATCCATAGTCACTCTTTTCAGAGTCGTACTACGTAGCAAATCCCAGTGAAAATATTCTTTAACTATTGGTTCTGATTGGACATCTCCTCCTAATCCAACAGAAGAAAAACACTATCTTTTCAGATTAGAGAAAAAAATTATTAATTCAGAGATGCAGATCCCTACCTAGGGACTGCCCTAGGCCAATCAGAAATCTGCAGAGTTTTCAGGCACTATCTGGCCTTTCCCCTTCTGCTCCTTCCATTCCATGTCTTCTTACCTGTTCTTATATTCTTATCAAAGACCTCGTATTCTTGAGAACTTAGCTTTACTTCTTCCTGCCCACAACTTACTTTCTTTAAGGCATTCAGCTTGTTCTTTACACCTGAGTGTGAAACCAAAGCATTTATGTTTTCCCTCCATCTTGTTTGTTGTATTTTGTGTGTGTGTGTGTGTGTGTGTGTGTGTGTGTGTGTGGTTTAACTCTTGGTTTAACTCTTTCTAGAGATATTCAGGCATCAGCCAGTAGCTAAGAGGAAGTGGCTACTGCCATTTGGAATGCAAGACCTGATGGCACATGGAAATCATACCGACAACAGGCTGGTTACTCCCCCCAGCTTGCATTCCACAGAAAAGCAATACGCATTTTGTGGCATCACAGGGGACAAAGAAAGACTGATGATATTTATCAAGCTCCTGGTAGGTTCAGAGACATCACATATTTGTTAGGAACAAACAGTTTCCAAGTGAGCAAGGACAGAGCCCCCCAGATCTTCAGACTGCAGACACATTGCATATTTATTACCAGACTATGAGCATCCTCTGGACGGTGCAGACACTGTAGATAAGGGTGTCCCTGTCTACTTACTGTCTTCTATTTTTGATCCATGACTCTATTCAGGGCAGGGCACATGACGCAGGGCTAGGAACTCAAGTTATGCTATCACCCTATTTCTAGAAAGTCATTTGACTCAAGCAGATCCAAGAGGCACATCCCGAGGACATGGTTGCCTGTTTTTAGAAGATATTATCTTCCTCTTGAATTGACAGTTCTGAGGATGATGACAATCTTAGAGAGACCTATAACCATCTCATGGGGACAGCGCCTAGGAATGAAGCTAACATAAAGCAAAGCAGAACTGAGAGACAGGAAACAGGTTTCCCAGTGATGCTTCAGCCTTTGAATAGAGTTGGGCTTGGACACAGCCATACACCTCTGTGCTCCTTCTTATATTCTAATCTTAAATTAGTGTACATTGGGTTTTTATCACTTGTGACTAAAGAAGTGCTACTTACCCAGGGATGTCACCAGGGAACTTATCTGTTAAGATGCCAAATCACAGATGACAACTGGAGATACAGGACAGATACAACTGCTGAAGCCAGATCCAAGGTGACACTGATGCGGCCCTTTGTTGAACGTCTGCCTCATGACAGATGATTGCAATGTTACAGACACATGCCCTCTTCCACCCCATCTCTCTGGTTTTTCACTGGTAGGTGATTCCTGATTGACAGTAGGAACACATTCCTAGAGTGGACAGCAGAGTGGAATGTGACACCAAGCTGTTTTTTTTTTTTTTTCCCTCTGTTATTTGATAGTGCCTGTTTGAACTGGTTCTCGTTGCCAAGTGTCATTCAAAAATCAGCCAATTGTTGGTCCATCCTTGCTCGGTTGTTGATGAGATTGCCATGTGGGCTGGAATCAAAGCCTTGCTGAAATTTGTCTATTTTACATCTGTTCCTGGCTGGGAGCTTAATGAGATTCATGGTATAATGAGATGTGTGTCTGGAGTGTGTAATGAGATCCTTGATTCAAGTGTCTAATGAAGCCTATAGCCTAATGAAATGTATAGTATAATGAGATGCATGGTTTGAATGTATAGTACAGATTTGAAAGTCCTTTTAAAAATATCATTAGACATGCAAAAAATTTCTTCCGTCTGCATAAACTCCACCCACATTTCTTTGGGATTTTTAGCTTATAATTTCTCAATGTTATTGTCATCTTTGCAATGGATACTTCCCATATCCAGAACTAAGAACACAAGTACTAGTTCTCACTGAATATAATGAATAATCTGAAAATATAGCATAGATATTTCATCTCTTGAGAAGAATATGTCTCGTTTTTTTCCCCCATTCTCTCATTGATTTTAAAATATAATAAAAAATATCAATGAGCCATTGCCCAACAAAGTACCTAAAGTTTCATGGTTTAAAACAATAAGCATTATTCACGAGTCAGGGGTCTACAAAATCAGACAAGTGGTTCTTTGGGATGTGACTAGGAACAATTGCAATGAGTCACAGATCCCATGGAGTCTCTGTTGAACTTGGCTGACCTTCATATCTCTGAAGGTCAGTTGGCTGTAGACTTGTCCAGGGAGACATTGGTTGGACAGTTGACACCTCCTTGATTTCAGCCTTTCATCCTCAAGGAAAATTGCCCTGGCTTGATCTCATAGCAGAGGCAGGAGATTAAGAACAAGAAGGGAAGCCACAGGCCCCATAAGGTCTTCATTTCAAATTGTCACTTCGATTTTTTATTGTCTGTTATTTCAATCATATTCTAAATTTGGGACAAAGTAAGTCACAAGGCCAGCCCAAAATCAAGGAATAGGAAAATAGATTCTACTCACTAAAGGAAGGAACAGTCTGGTCACATTGAGCCAAAGGCATGAACACAGACAAGAGGTAAGGGTTTTGCAATGACTCTGCCCACCAACTATAAAGTGGAGAAGACCATATTTCCATCCCCCTTTCTGTTTTTCCATCACATATGAAATGTGGGTGAGGAGGATATTTATAGAAAAACTGCCTTTATTGTTAATGTAGGAAGTTGTCCAAGGGTAATAATGTCCTTAGGATGCTCACAATCAGATGGTGCTCCATCTTCCTAGAAGCAAGCAAACAAAAATGTTAATAAGAATTACCCCAATTTTCCTTTTAAAAATTTGGCAAATATCCGATAATAGACAAGATTAAGAACCTACTTCATGCTTGGATTAAAAGATTGTGGGGACTTTTCTGCCAAGAACTACTGGTGATTGACCCCAGGCAGGAGGTGTCTGTTACTTGAACTTGCCTTAATATTTCCGAAGGACTGTGGAGAGTTTTAGCAGTGTGTATCTCACTTGCAATAGCCTCCTGGATGAAACCCAGGACACTTTTTTGAAAATTTATAGGGACTAGTGTATCCAGAAGTTTAACAGGCAGTCTGACTTTTTTTTTTTTTTTTTTAAGAAAACATTCCCTAGCCGAGGTTTTATCTCCCTCCCATCTCCCGGATTGAATATCCATTATCTCTCAAGATGCCATTACCCTCAGATGTCGCAGATTTATTTGTCTAGCTATTTTATAGAATAAAGGCCTGAGAGGGTCCTCTTTAAATACACATCCTAACCACATTTTAGAAACCAGCAATTGGTCCCATCATTTCCCTAACTTAAGATTATGCTTTTCTGATGCATAGGGATCATAAATCCCACTCCCATGTGCATTTTACAATTATGGAAAGGAATGAATCAAACAAAATACTTTAAGATCAGAATTTTTGTTTTTCCAATTTATTTTCCAGCTGTGCCTTCCTATCTGTGGGATGGTTTACTTGGACACATGTACATAGGATTCCCATGCAAAGAAAGATGCTCCGTTTGAGCATGTGGATGTATTGATTAAATGATTTATTAGTTAATTCGGGATCTGGCATCAATCTGACTGATCTGTTCAGCCTATGTCTTCCTTTGCTTCCTTAGTTGAGTGTTTTTTTTAAACTTCTTTATGGTTCATGAAACATGTAGCCATGATTGTTCTCAAACTGCCAGAATCTAGATTTCCTTTCGGTACCTATAATATTTACCTTTTTAGATTAGATGCTTCTGATTAAACACTAGCTCTGTCTTTGCACATATGTGACTACACAAAATGGCTCCAAGCAGAGGTGGTTTCATTTTCATAAAATATGTTCAAGGCTAAGAGTTTCTCAGAAACACAATAGCATCCATCCTACCTAGGTGAACTGCTGATCAAGTTCATCGGATTGCTACCCAATCCCACTTGACCGTGGGCTCTGAGGTTATGCAACCCATTTCATCTCTATGCCTAGTCAAGCCCACACCTTATCAATTCCTGTGTCACTCAGAGGTAATGCTTAGGGCCAGTATATGGCAGCTTGAGGGCTATGTATACAAGTTCAGTTATTAAAGCTGGCAAGAGACTGGGCAGAACAAAGGCAGGTAGGGAAGGAAAAGACTAGAAACCACTGCTGAGGGGGAGACTAGTGGACTTCAGCAAGTGAGTATGTGCCAGGTCAGAGGCTTTCAAAATAGAATCTACACATCCCCTGCAGTAGTCACTCAGATAATTGAATTAAAAATAGAAATTTTAGCTTCTACCACCATTAATTAATCAAAATCTCTAGGGAAGGTCTCCAGAAATGTTAATTTTATCAAGTTTTCTAGTGATTCATGGACATTCAAAATTTGAGAACCAATGTACCAGACTGAATATTTCTAGTACCCATTTTCTGCATAATCATCATCATATTCTCAGTGTCTGGCAGCTTGTAGACTATGATTGAATGAATGAAGGACTAATTGAACAAACTGCATCGGTACCAAGGTCAGAACTGCACAATCTGTTTGTGATCCAGCCCCAGGTTAAGATTGCATAAATGCAAGACAACAAATCAATGAGGGCAGCCCTCAACAAAAGAGGTTGATCCCGAGCCAAATGCTATTGAAGTGGTGCTTGATGTTGGCTACTTTTTTCCATTTTTAGATCATGTAGAGAGGCAGGCATAGGGTTGGGGTGGAAGGCTCTTTGACCCTCAGCTGTGCCATTTCAGGTTCCGTTTTTGTACCCTAAGTGGCCCACTGAGATGTTTTCCTAAATGATGAGCTATCTCCTCTAAAACATGTATTATGAAAAAGAAATTGCAATGCATATTCATTTTAAATGAAAATGTGTTCTTCATCTATATCTATATTTCATTCATTTATAGCTGTTCCAGTAATATCTCTCTTTTTTTTTTGATGACCCTGTCATTATCCATTTCAAATAATTACAAATGCCTCTTATACCAACCTAAGTGTTTATCAAAGTCTGACCCTCCTATATCAGTTGTATCAACCTGGATAGCATGCACAGTATTAATTTAATAGGAATCAGAGATCACAGATGACTTAGGGCTGGAAAAACCCGGGAGATCACACAGAACATCTCCATCATGTTACATGAGAAAATTAGGTTCAGGGAGATTAAATCATTTTCCAAAATTTTACCAGCACATCACTGTTGCTCCTTTGTCTTTCCATACATGCTAACCTAGTCTTTCGGATATGAATAAAGTATATTGTTAAAATGAGTAGCAGTTTTAAAAACTGTGTTTCCTCTTTGGAATGACCTTGACTCATCTTCTCATAGTCACAGCAACATGGGAAACTAAATAATTATAGCCATATCTAAATAAATCAGATTGCCAATCACACATGGGGTGTGATAAACTAATTGGACTGGATAGGATGTAATGTATGTTATTTGCATTCAGAACGTGCTTTCCTAAGTTATCCACCCAGGAGAAAATGATGGAGACAGTTTCGAAAGTCAAGCAAAGACCATATTGTGATTTAAGGTTAAACTTGCAGGTGACAAAGACAAGCTGCTTTTCTGTTGTTTAAAATGGCAGTTTACAATTTCTCAGAGAAGGTCTTATCAGTGTAAATGTCAGGGAATTTGTTGGCTCTGCCTCTTACTTTGAGCAAACATGTGGATCACATTCCGCTCGTCTATGGAAATACAAGATTGTATATTTTAATTCATCTGAAATTTTACCACAGCGTCTATAAATATTACATAACAAATCTGAGCATTACTACTTTCTTGTGCATTCAGGATACATCTCTGTGATCACTATAATCAACCTAATTGGGCAAGATTCTGTAAGTGAAGGCAATAACATTTGTTTACTTCATTGTAGGAATGTGCTTGCAGCCTGGTACCACCACATTTAAATTAGTTTTTATCCAAAACAGAGAGAAATGCACCCTTCAGTCAACGCAGTCTGTTAATTTGAATGTGTTTAAATTAACTGTGTGCATGCCCCTTAGGAAATTCTGAACAGAATTCCTCTTTGTCCTCTTTGTGAAAGGACTCAATGACATTTTGACCTTTTTTTTTTCTTGTTTTCCTTTTATATTTGGCAGAGTGTTAAGGAGAAGTAGCCCTCCTCAATTCTCTGAGGTAAATGGTGACGTGCCTAGAGCTGTCCCAGGAGCCTTGTTCCTGGTTCAAATGGGAACAGCAAAGTGATTTGTGCTGAATAGTGGCACTGCATGGCGGGAAATGTGAGATTGTGAGGGGAGGGGACAGAGAGCAGCAGCCAGCGCAGTGACACAGTCAGGTCCAGATGAAGATGGCTTACTCGTGGCTGTCCTGGAGGACTCCTGTACCAGAGGCAACCTCTCTCACAGACTTAACCTTCTGGCACCAGAAGTTTCCTTCAGATCACCACATCTCATGGCGGGTAGAGTTGCTCTGCATCTTCCTTATCCCATTCCCTACCTTTTTCTTTCCCCTTTGCACTTTCTACATCAAATCCCTACATACCCAAGGCAGGGATGGTGGGCTAGGTTACAGACTTGCAACAAGGGAAAGGAAGGAATTTGAGCTAGTCTCAAAGGGTGACCCTGAGATTTGTGCTATTCCTCACCGAAGCATCTGTGGGCCCTTCTGCAAGGTGCACACATGGTTATTGCTACTGTTCTTGTGCTGAGCAAGTCTTTGAGTATAAGCCATTCTAGGGAGGATGAGATCGTTCTCCATCAAGGGAAGAGAGTCCTGGGAGGGAGTGCAGATTCATGGGATTACCCTGCCTCACGTCCACACTTTGGGGAGTCCATGCTGCCAGTAGGTGGGAACTCATGCAGATCCACAGCACATAAGGTAAACAGGTGGTGCCTCCAGCCTGTGCCAAATATATTCCCCAATACACACTTACACAGGGAATGTTTAGGGCAATAATCTATTCTGTATGCTGTTATGTGGTGGATATATGACATTTTGCTTTTGTTAAAATCTATAGCATTTGAAACCCTACTGCAAACTATGAACTTTGAGTAACTATAACATGCATTGTAGGTTGTGCATGGGATGATCAATTGTAATAAATGTGACTTTGTAGTGGGGGACATTGCTAATGGGGAAGGCTATGCATTTGGAGGACAGGGAGTATATGGAAGATCTCTGTACCTTTCTCTTAATTTTGCTGTGAAGCTAAAAGTCCTAAAGAAACAGTCTTAAACACACATATACATCTGCATATATATGCCAAAGACCTAACTCGTTGCTTTCAAACACATTCTTCAGGAAGAATTTTAAGTGTTTATTTTTTTCTTACTCCCTAAAGCAACCCCTCAGTGCTCAGGGGCCAAGTGGTGTGATTATCTTATAGCCGGTTTGAAACGCTTTAAAGAGAACCAACAATCTTATCTTTGTCCTTTATTAGCTGCCTTACATAGTCCTAGTGCAAAACTGACATTGGTTAAATGTGTGCAACATGAAAGGCGTACCCCAGGACTTACCAGTGGTCCACTCTGAACATTTTAACTATCCAAGAAAATGTTTTTAAGCTACAACAATAACTCTACTTGTGTAGACCAAACCAACCTAAGAGGTACAATCTTTCAATTTTCTGGGCTAAATGCTGCAAAAGATGCGGAATGCTACCCACCATTTCTTCCCTTGCCTTTCATGACATTCTTGGTCATCTAACATGTGACTGTGGACAGCCTTGATCTATTTTTCTTCCTTACACTATTTCCTCTGTTCCCCAGCATTACCCGTCGTGTTGAATTTTGCCATCAGCTGATGCCCCTGGTATATTTCTTGTCACTGCTTGAATTCTCTCTGTGGATTCTGGTTCTCATTTTGTGGGTCATTTTCAATTACTCATGACAGTAACCCAAATCAAACTCTTTAAGCAAAACCAGGAATTTATTGATTCATCTACCTGGGACATCAACAGGTGATGTGTCTTCAGATATAGCTGGATCCAGGGGTTCACGAATGTCATGAGGATTCTGTGTCTCTCTCCCCTCTTGAAACTCTGCCAGTGGCAGTCATGAATGGCAATTGGCAGTTGCAAACTCATCACTTTTTACCCTTTTCAATCCCAGATAACAAGCAGACTTTTCTAACAATGCCTATAAAAACATTCTACTGAGGTTTCTAGAGAGTCTGGTGTGTATCACATCCTCTCACCCCATTCTCCACTGATTACTTTTTCTTCTTTCGAGTGATATAGATGCTGAGTGGGTCAAAAAATTGCTGCTCTCACAAGTAATAGGTTTAGCTCCACCTGACCTGCAGCAAATGGATTCTCCATAGGAAAGAGAGTTCCTATTAAAAGAAGAAGAAGAGAAGGAGGAGGAGGAGAAGAATATTAGAGAGGCCAAATGTCTTTCTACAACCAGGACATTCTGATGATGTTCTCTGATGCTTCTCAAGTTTTGAAATAGCCATGCAGCTACCAAATAAATTAAAACCAAGGGTCCTTCACCCACACAAGCATTGCTGTCTTCTCCTAGTCATGAAATTGAGCAAATTTTTCTGTAGTGCTTCTCCCAAGTGCTCTGATATATTCCAGGCCCTGGGCAACTGGACAATCTGGACTTGAGAGGACCTCATGGTAGAACTTAAGAGCTAAACCTTTAGCCCTGTCTGTGTTCTGAGTTTCCACACTCGGAGGCTGCTCCTCTCATCCTGAATCCCTTCTCACAGGACAAGTATGTAGCAAAGTCTTCATGGTTGAGAAATCCAGCTCTGAGTCTAGGGATCAATGTCATAGTCCATTCATTGATCATCCAAGAGGTTCCATCAGGTTCTTGAGCAAAGAATCCAAGTCTCCACCCTCTGTTCAAATGTTACCAGCTCAGTTAAGGCTTCCCAGACTAGATCTAAAACAGTCCCAATCCTACTCACCTTCCGCATTCTTGCCCTGATTTATTTTTCCTCAGAGCACTTATTTCTCCTAGAGTTACGCCTAACATGTTTGTTTACTTACTAATCCGCTGTCTTCCGCTCTCTTAGTAGTAAGAAGGCAGGTCATTTTCCCTCATTCTCTGCTGCATCCTCAGTGCCTAGAATACTGCCCGGCATATCCTAGACATGCAGGAACTATTTATTGGGTGTGTCAAGAAATAGATGAATGAGCAAAATTACAGTAGGTATAGATCTTAGGCCATAAATCTGGAGCCCTTATTGCACACAAACTTAAACACATGTTCGGTGAAAATTGCAACTGGCAATTATTTCAATGCATGAATAAACATGTTCTTAAAAGGCCTTAGACCTTGCCCTGCGTTTTGGTTTCACATTACCAGTCTTGTATCTCCTCTTAATTTTCTTCTGCTTCACTTAGAGACTTATAATGTTTTCTCCAGAATAGTTACTAAACTGACAAGATGACCTAAGAAATAAAATAGCACATTTTGATGTGATTTTTTCCAATTAAAGCCCAAACGAAAAGTATAAATTAAGATTCACAGAGCATTTACATTACTCATGAAGAATTTCATGAACAGTGTGTCTTAAGAACAACTGTGATTTCCTCCTTCTGACTGGTAGCTCAAAGTACATCTCCATTCTCATTGACTGTCAGGACAGGCGTTTTCTGTCTTTAAGTTTTATTTTTAGATTTGAACTCTTTGCTACAATACAGGAAAAGGTGATGGCAGCTACAAATAAGGGTAAATTAAAACGAAGGAGGCTGGTTTTGTGATTTCACCTGCACCAGATTTGTCCTGCTCCTTTGTCTTTGGGGTGTCTGGAGGCTGTGGGCAGGAGGAGCCGAGCACAACCAGTAGCCTGCTCGTGAGGCGCTGCTACCCCTCAAGTGCAGTGGGAATTCCTTTCTGCCCAAGCGAAACGTCTAGTCCATAAAACCGGTTAGTAAAACACACTGTAATTTGGATTTGGTAATACAGGCTTCATTTTGACAGAACCCAGGCTGACCCACAGCATTATGTCATGAACAGATGTGAATTCTAGAGGGGTGAAATGATTAAAAACTTGTTCACAAAGAAGAAAACTTAGTCATAGGAGGTCCTGGTTCTTCTATAGTCCAGGCATGTGTGCTGCATTTAACCCTGTTTTATCCAGGTGGTCTTGGCCTCCAAAAGGCAGCCCTTGCCTGGAGAGTTGAAACCACCTTTATTTCTTTTGACTTGTGGAGGATCTAGTAACATGCACATAATGATGCTTTAAGGGAGTGATTACATGTAATTATGACCCTGTGAAACCTCAGACATTTAAATATTCGGGAATACCAACAGCTTAATTAGTCATGCAAAGTCTATCAAAATACCCAATCCTTAGGTCTTTTTTTTTTTTTTTGCATGAAAAAATAGAAATAATAATACTCTAGGTGTGGTTTTACTGGAACAGAAACAAGACATTAGGTATGGAGTTGCAGCGCAAACCAAAAGAACAATGACTCTGTGTTATGGTTTGGATGTGAGGTATCCATCAAAAGCTCCTGCGTGAGACAATGCAAGAAGGTTCAGAGATGAAATGATTGGGTTGTGAGAGTCTTAACCCAATCAGTGATTTAATCCTCTGATGAAGATTAACTAATTGAGTGGTAGTCATGGATGGAGGAGGTGGGAATTAGGGCTTGGCTATGGTGTATGTATTTGTTTCTGGAGAGTGGAGTCTCTCTGCTTTCTGATCATGGCCTGAGCCACTTCCCTTCAACATGATGTTGTTCTGCCTCACCTTGAGCCCCTAGGAATGGGAGCCTGTTGTTTGTGGATTGAGACCTCTGAAACCATGAGCCCTCAAATAAACTCTTCCTCCTCTACAGTTGTGGTGGCTGAGTCCTTTAGTCACACCAGCAAAAAAGCTGACTAAAACATTCTGTGAAAGTCCTCTTCAAACTATGGAGTACTATAAAAAAATACCACCCGTAGTTAGCACTAACATCTACAAGCAGATCAAAATAATGCCAATGACTATGTTATACAGAATTTTATTGCCAGCTTTCTAAAAGCTTTACTCTGCTTTGGATTTTTTATAATTCTTCAAATTATATTCATATCTGTGTCTCACTTTAGACCCAAGTTGATTAATCACTTCAAAAACCAACTACTATTTAATTGTGGGCATCTGGGCGGAAGGATGGAGGAGAACTTACATACACTTTGTGTGAGTGTGGTGTGTACACACATAGCTCTAGACATTAACTGATACGACAGCTTTTCTCAACTTGAGGTTAAAATGCTTTTCATAGCATTCTCTTGGAATAAAATTCTACTTTCTTGCAAGATAAGTAAAACCCATGCCAGGCCAGGTAAAGAACCACTAAACTGATGACATCCACTTGATCATTTATAAGATGAAGTGCTTCCCAATGAAATGGTTCCTATCCGAGTAATGTCGTTGAAACAGGTTGAAGACAACCATGCACCTTGAAAACTACATGGTGAGAAGATACAAAGTTACCCTTTGGGGAAGCTTTACTTAACCTTAACCAAAGAAGTTTTTTGATATCAGAACATTAGTAAACTGCAAGTTATTCCACAAACAGATCAGGCACTATTCTGGGTACTGGAGACATAATGAAGAGTAAGACAAGCCTGGGCCTTGACCTCCTGGAACCTGTATTATAATAAAGAAAAGAAATAATAAATGATGTAATTTTCTAGAATCCAGTTTGCCATCAACTTGCCAACTGGGATGATGATGAAGCCAAAATAGAAAATTATCCAAGGGTGACTTTAGGGTACACCAAGAGGCCTGAAGACATAGTTCAATGACATTCAATGTGTCTGTAGTATTTTCAACTAATTCTTCAGTTGACTTTATAAGTTTTATGAACTGAACACTCTACACCTGACAGCTAGATGTCACACCAGTAGAACCTGAAGTCACCTACCGAGACTTTGTTCCTGTGACTTGGGTAAGACTCACAGGAACATGTATGTTTGAATCTGGGTCTCTTTAGTCACTGCCCTCATTTTGTGCTCTCTGTTGTTCCACAGCTGCATCCCCAAATAGGGTCCCGTACTGAGTCATACTGCCCAGTGTCAGCTTGGTCACTTCTTGCTATTGCCACTCCTGGTAATGGTATTTTGTGTTCACGATATCCAGGGCATTATTCTGAAGCATGCTACACAGATAACACCTATCAAATGGTACATATACCAAACAGCATTCTAAGTCTGTATGTGTTTCGAAGTTTAACCTTTATAATGAAGTCTTCATTGAGTACTTTTCTGTTATGATAAGTTTCTCTTTCAATTGCACCCTTCTGCCTTCTAAAGTTTTGGACATGACCTATTTTAATAACTGTGTCTTCCTTCTATATTATGAAACCAGATATATTCATATATTTGATTAGGTTCTCTGTGACTATGCCAAGATTGTGTGTATTTCAGGATTCTGAAAACATTTTTAAGAAGTTATAAAGGAGCTAAGTGTAGGGTAGTCAGTTAGGGGCTTCCTCAGGGTTACTAATCAAGAGCACATCCCAATCCCTAATATTTATCTCCTCTTACTCTTCATTGTGGAAAAGCTATCATATGCACAAAAGCAAAGAAATTAGTGTGACAGTCCCCCACAGACCCATCTCCAGCTTCAGCAATTATCACTGAAGTGTTGTCTGTACCTTTGTGTTTTCATTTTTATCTTTTATTTTAAAAGTTAGTGACTCGTGACATTTCCAGGTGATGTAACAACCTGGGAGGACAGACAGCGTCTTGATTGTTCATGTAGAAAAGGAGGGGAGACGGGGCTCTGTCGCCTGGAGAAGGCACTCAACAGAAAATAGTAACCTAGGTTGAGGTGGGGTAAAGAAGGCCACAGGTCCTCCACAGGTAAGTCCTCCCTGGAACTGTGAGTGTTTAAGCCTCAACCCATAGAATGTGTCCAAGGGGACGATGTGCCCACCGTGTCTAGCCAGAGTGCTGGAATCTTCCACTTTCTCCTTCCTACAATACTTGATTGTGGGATACTTCCTCTTGGAACCCATCAGGAATAAAGATGCCATGCTGCATGGAGAGGCCACATGTGGGCCCCCAGAGTTGGTAGTCCCAGCTGAGTCACCAAAGACAATCAGTGCCACATGCCAGCTATGGGAGAGGGCTTGTTGGAATTTCCAGCCCAATCAAGCTCTCAGGGAGCAGAAGAACCACCTAGTTGAATCAACCCCTGATTTGAGAGAGAGAAAAAAAAATGTTACTGTTTTTAGCCATTTACTTCTTGGAATGGCTTTTTCCATAGCAATAAATAACTGAAATAGAATGAGCCCTGAATGGGCTGCCTGGACAAAGAGTAGACATGCAGCCTTTACTTGGGGACTGGAGGCAGGCGGAAGCTGGAGGGGCCTCCAGACGGCTGTTGGTAATGCTAGCAAGGATAAGAAAATTGGTTTAGAAAGTTGGAGAAAAGAGGGCCCAGATTATAATGGTGGGATAATTCATGAAACTGTTGCCTGTGGTTGCATGAAGGAAATTTAGGGCAGTTTGTGATTAACATGCAGATCTGGCTAAGGCTATTTCTTGAAAAAACATTAAAAGTGTCTTATTGTATTGGTCAAGCAAGTTCCAAGGTCAATCCAGACTCAAGGACAGGGAAATGGACTTCACATCCTACAGGAGGAGAGGTCCAGAATGCATGGCCCTCGGTAATGCCCTGAAATAGAGGGTTGATGTTCAAAGCATGTTTATAACCCTGGTAGATAGGAGGGAGCTCCAAAATAACCCTGGCCTCTGACTTAAGAAATGGGAAAGAGAAGGTAAGTGTATCAACTCTCACATACGAGGAAGAGCAATGGGCTGATTTTATCTTTAATTAGGGAGACTCACCAACTCTACAAACCTGCTCTTTGCTGTTTCTTTTGTCCTTGAATGTAATGGATCGGACCAGCTAGGTACACATGGGCAAGTTGCTCTCACTAAGAAAGAATAAGGCAGTTATACTGTTTTTTTTTTTTTAATGTTGAATTAGGCAGCTAGTGAGGTTTTGATTCAAACAGATCTAAAATCCACATTCAAGTGAATTACTTGGCTCTTCCTTAAAACAAAAGACCATCATTATCAAGATGCAGACTGCTTCATTTTTATCACAGGAAGAGATGTGAGGGTTGGTTAATGTCTTTAGAAATTTCTTTGCCCATGAAAATCTCCAGTGAATTACACTGAAATAGACTGGGAATTAGGAGACATTAATCTGAAAGAAAAAAACAACTGCTCTCTTCCTTAATACCAAAATAACAAGCCGCCTTGGTTACAGCCAAACCCCAAATACCTAAATAGTTAGGTCTTTCCAGTCTTACCAGACACTGATAGTTAACAGCTGTGTTCTGTTAAGCTGCTAGTGTGTGTCCTGAAGAAGGTTAAGGATACCTTTGCACGTAGCGTTTATTTGCTCATGATCGTTTGAAGGTTAATGAAGATGGCCTGGGCAAACACCAGGGTAAGGGTGAAGCGTGCATTTAGATGGCATGGCCTCCATTTCACCATCTCTTCCTGGCATTCATAATCACCCTCTTTTCATTCAGAGGGAAAGGCGAGGCCCCAGCAGCTATTGCTGAGACCAAATTCAGACAGATCAGAAAAGGGGTAGGAAAGGGGTGACAGTGAGACAAGAGAATAAGAACAGGGTGAACTCCAGTGGCCCAGACAGGAGTGTGCCCTTGCATTCATTGTGTGAGGGAGAAGAACAGAGAGCCCTGACCCAACTTCTCTTAGATACATTTAATTCATGGGTGGTGAGGTCCTTAATAGACACTCCAAGAACTTCCAATCTGACACTTCGATTTTTAAAAATCCAGTGGAATTGCAGAGAGTGGATTGAATGGGGTTTTTAACAGTCTGTGCTTACAGAAAAGCCTGTGCAGGAAAGACAAGGATTCTATGAAAGTTGGTAGAACAATTGCACTGTTAAATTGCACACCCAGTTTCCCTAAACTACATGCCGTTCTTCATACAAAGACAAACTGTTTGGCTATCTGAGGGTTCTGGTGGTATTCCTGGCCCAGCTCATGCTGGTGTGCCTCAGGCCACCAATGATTTGGGGTCACCACCTGCTCTCAGCAGCACCCAGGCTTAGGACCAAGCAGTGGTTGTGGCTAAGCACAGATCTTTCCACGTAACCAACTCCCTTCTTCTGTTCTATGTTTCTTATTATTCTCTTCCCTGTGTATTTTTGTTTCTTTCTGTACTCAGATTCCTAGAGTGCAAGAAACCTGGATTCTAGACTTAGTGCTCTCTTGAACTCACTGAATAAATTCATACTGGTTAATGCAGTATTCCATCCCCTTTCCACCTACAAATGGCAGGGTTTATGCCTCATCTCTACTGCCCACATCCTTTGAAGCCAGAATACGAAGTCTGAATTCGGCCAAAGGTTCTGGTTTTCCTTAACATGGCTCAAAAGTTTTGTGAAGATCAATGTGACTTTTCTCTTTTCTGCAATATGTCCTTTTGTTTTGATAAACACAAAAATAATTAGTCCAGATGAACAGAGGAGCACAGTCTTTGGAGAAAAATTAACTTGAGTGTCTTACACAGGAGCCAGCTGGTATTTCTACAATATGTTTTCTATTCTGAGCCAAAATACTAACAATAGCACACAACACAGTTGGAGGGAGAAGTACAAGGGCCACAGAGTGTGAATTTTTCCCCAATATGTCACAGCCACACAAACATCTGCTAGTAAGGAGCAGGTGTGATCTAGGGCGAGCCGTATTTGACATTATTTAAAATGTCTCACTTGTTACTCTGGGTTTGGTGAGGTTACCGATGGCTTTCAGTTGGACTAGAAATAAACAGGGGACATTTTGCTTTTTCATTTATGGTCAGCTCCCAACAGTGAGGAAATGCACTCACTGATGACTACTCTGAGGGGCAGGATAAGCAGAACAGAAGAAAATAAAACAGCAAGCCAAAATGACCAGGAGCATTGAAGCCAAGGAGGATGAGAAGTGACTATGACCTTGAACTTGCATAATCTTGTGGTGCAATTCAGACAAGGCAGTCCAGTTTATGGGGAGCTTATATTTTCTCCACTGTTCACAAGGATGTACAAGCGTCTCAGGTCTTTTTCCAAAAAAGCTTGTATTGCTCTATTTATTATTATTATTATCATCATCGGTTTTCCTTCTAGAATTCTAGGATCAGAACAATGATTTGTTCTCAATATTTTCTCTGCCTTCCTCTGCAATGGATTTGTGACTCTGTCTCTGAACTATTATTTCCATTTACCCTTTTTCTCTGTTGATCCCCTCTCACCACCCTGATTTGACCAATCATGAAAAATATAATATTTATTAAATATTTATTCGTAATATTAATCAAATTTTGCCTTGCTTGGTTCTGGTTTGTAGTTTTGGATGTGTTCTGTTCCTTACTGTGTAATAAATAGATGTCAGGTATGTTTTCTTGATGATTAATTTTTCCACAGCATTTGGTTTTGTACATTGTACCCAGGAGAGCCTCAATCTAGTTTATAATTGAAATTAATAGCTGATAAGTTAGTTATCCAAAGAAGTATGATGAAAATATTAGGAAGGTCAAGACCACAAATATGAGCAGTAGAATTATCAGGGCAGCAGTAACACCATTTGTTGAATGCTTATAGATTCCAAGTCCTGTACAAATTGCTGTTGGGGATGCAAATCAAGTCAAGATGGCGCCTGGCAGTTTGCCAGGAGGAGTGGTTTGTGAAGCAACACCAGGGAGCCATTAAGATGATGAGGATTCCTTATTGGCTGACTGCTGTATCTAGATGATGTTAATTGAGTTAAGCTGTGTGTAATTAGTTAGGTATATATACCTCTGCTATCCGACAGAGGAGCGGCTCCTGCTACCTTGGGTGCCTGCTACTTTGAGTTCTTGCTCAGTTCCCGCTGAGTTCACTCACAATAAAGTAGTTCCCGTTTCAACCTTCAAGTTGCTTGTCACTTCCAGGTTATTTGTGCCCAGCCGGACTGTGGCAAATTGCTTTCTGTATTTTCTTCTAATCTAAGAACAAACAGATGCAATTTTTATTTTGTGTAGTTACAGGTTTTTACATCATTTTATAGATTAGAAAACTGAGGAACAGAGAAGTTTGTCCAAAGTCATAGCACATAAACAAGTATTAACTACAGAGAACCT
The DNA here is from genome assembly GCF_045843805.1 of Urocitellus parryii. Taxonomy (NCBI): domain Eukaryota; kingdom Metazoa; phylum Chordata; class Mammalia; order Rodentia; family Sciuridae; genus Urocitellus; species Urocitellus parryii. The sequence goes on along the minus strand of NC_135531.1, from coordinate 267,817,091 downwards.
CACCCAGAGTCCACCAAATGCAGGCTTCTCTGTACCTTAGTCTCCATATTCTTCTAGATCACAAATGGCAAGCAGTTTGGAATGGCCTCATGTTCTTCCTCCTGCTCCTACAAAGCCTCCAGAATTCTGTAGACCTTCATCCAAGTATCCTGAGACTTTGTGAGAGTTTAGGACAGAGGGTGGTTTGGGTTTAGACATGAGGTGGGTCCCAAAAGCTCATGTGTAGAAAAATGCAAGAATCTTCAGAGCTGAGATGATTAAATTATGAGGGGGGTAACCTAATTGGTGGATTAATCCACTGATGGGGATTAAGTGGATGGTAACTCTAGAAAGTTAGGGTGTGTCTCAAGGAAGTCACTGGGGGGTCAGTGGGTATGTGCCTTGGGGTTTATATTTTGTCCCTGGTGAGCAGAGCTCTCTCTGTTTCCTCATTACCACATCCTAAGCTGAATTCCTCCTCGAGGCCCTTGATATTCTGCCTCATCTTGGGCCCAGAGCTATGGAGTTCTGGGATTGGAAACTGAACCTGTGAAACCAGGAGCCCAAATAAACTTTTCCTCCTCTACATTGTTCTTGTCATGCCCTTTGGTCACAGTGGTGCAAAACTGACTAAACTAAGGTCCCTGCCTCTGCTCTAATGCAGGGCTCAGAGCCTTGGCAAAACCATGAGTGAGACCAGCTCCAAGGGTCCAAGAAATGCTAACAGGGCTTCTCTTGGTGCCTGCTCCGTGGAGTTCACATTCTGGTAACTAAACAACCAAATATTGATTGATTAACATGTTGGCAATAAAAACTGAAAAAATGAAGCAGGACACAGGGAAGCCACTTGCCACAGTCCGGCTTCAGCAAAATACCCAGGGGGTGACAAGCAACTTGTGTAGAATGATACAGTAGGAGTAGGAGCCGTTGATTGTAGGACAGGAGGGGTATTTATACATTCCACACAGCTTATCTTAATTAGCATAAACTCGATACAGCAGTCAACCAATCAGGAATCTCCACACTTAATGACTCGCTGGAGTTACTTCACAAACCACTCCCTCTGGCATTTTGCCAGGCGCCATCCAGACTTGTTTACAGACTCTAACAGCCATTAACTGGAGGGTTGTTTTGAGAAGGGTGAAAAGGAAGTGTGGCTCCTTCCTGATGTGCCACTTAATAAAAAGTAAACGTTTTTATGGAAACCTCCTCCATATGGACAGTCGCTGATTAAGATATTATTATCTCACTTGGTGTTTCCCGTCTTAGAAAGGAAAGCCTATCATTACTAGATGGAAGCTCAGGATATGGATACTTAATGAGTCAGAAAGACCCTGCCACACCTGACATGAGCAAGATCACAAAACGGGAAAAGGTGTTGGGCTCAGCCTTTCTCCTCATGCCTGAGGCCCCATCTCTGAGAATTCCTCCCTCTTGAGCCACTCTCCTCCTCTCCCAGGTCAGAGTGTCAGGTTATCAAGGTCTCATCTCATTGCCACAAGTCAAAAAGTGCTCCCAGACAGGGTACTCATAGAGGCACACGCAAACACACAGGCATACACAGACACGTACACACCGTACATTGACATCCTGACACACATAAACACACTCATATGCCACACACACCCACGAAGATATACTTATGTACCACACACAGGTGCACATACATATATATAAACAAATACACAAACACATTCATGCACCATACACATCCACCTACACAACATAGACCAGAGGCACACACATACACACACACACATGCATACCAATAGTACACATACAAACTTCTTGATCTTCAAGTACTTCTCATCTGGTTTCATAAAATCAAAAATTCTTCCTGAAAGGGACAGATACACACACACACACACACACACACACACACACGTGTACAACATACAAAGACACACACAGATACAAAAACATATACAATGAAAATGAAATTAATCCATTCCATCTGGCATAGGGATATTTTTAAAACATTAAAACAAAGGAAAATCTCCAATTTTTTAATTTGAAGCTTTGCCAAATCAGGTGGGGGCGGGGCTGGGCCAGGATGTCACCCTATCATCATCTGTTCTACCTATGCCCCAAGACAGGCCTTCTCTAAATCAGCACTTCCCCGTTTGATGTTCTTATGATGTGGGTCTTTAAGCTCCTCAAAAATACATTTCCAGGATATATGTTTAAGCAAATTCCAAGCTATTATTAAACACCTGTTCTGTCATGAGACTTTTCATGACATGTGAGAGATTATCAGCTGGAGAAAGAAACAGCAGTATAATTTATTAGGTATCACATGGCTCCACTTTGAGAAAACTGATCCCCCAGATTTTCTGTCCAATTATTCTTAATACAATTAATTTTAACAATTTCTCTTTATATGAATAAAATTGTAACAAACACAATAGATTAATTTCTTACATGTCACCATTTTGAAACAAAGTAGGAAGACAGGATACAAATAATTTATTTCTCTGAACCATTCTTTGCATTTTAGCCTCCTTGACAATCAAATTTCTATGACTCTGTAGTTATTTGCAGATAGATTCCCATTTAAGAAAAGCTCAGCAATTATTATAAGCTCTGCTGACATGAGACAAGCAACTACAAACATGCTTTTTTATTTACCTCAATGCATCTTTGTCCTCCATATTGATCGTCTTCAAGACCCTGTAATGAAACTCGGGGAACAAGAACGGTAACAGCATCCTTGCCATTCATTCCTGAGCACATTAAGTCCATTAACAGACCAAGCTCCACAGCATCAGTTTTAGGTCAATGCCTTTTAAAACATGGATTCTATACCACAAAAGGACTCTTCCTATAGTGGGCAAGAGGTGATTCAGAGAGTTGAAAGGGAGAGATATGTGCTGAAAAATAAGGGAAGCAAATCTTATTTAATAATAGAAACTGTCTTCACCCCTCTGCCCATATCTGAGCAGACTAATCTTTTCAAGTTCATAGATGATTTCCCAACTTCTCTAATCTTTCCTTCTTGCTTCTATGTCTTTATAGAACTCATCTCCACTCCACCACCCAGATCTGAGCAGACTCATATTTTCAAGTTCATAGATTATTTCCCAACTTCTCTAATCATTCTTCCCTTGCTTCTGTGTCTTTATAGGTCCATATTCTTTGTTTCATGAGCCATGAACCTGTGACTAAGAATTACTTAAGAATATAAATAGAATTATGCTACAAAAGATTGTAGCTGTTTGCAATGTATGGGATTCTCTTGTCTCAGAGATAGGTCAGAAAACCAAGTAATGGGATGAACTTGGAGGTTGGAAAGCTGACAAGCTTTAGATGAGAGGCAAAAGGGTTCTTTCTTTAGAGAATTCTCATTAGTTATCGCCACAGAAGGAAATTTGAATCACTGAAACAGGAGACTGATGTCACCCTGGCATCAGGAAAACTGAGGGAACTAGGAAGAGAAGAGAAATGAACGAAAAGGGTGAATGATTTAATGGAGAGCCATTTGCAAATTTTGACTTTTCAAGAATTCAATTTTTTCATTCATCTGTGCAGTCAACCAGTGCTTAATGAACATTGACTGAGCCGTGTCCTGTTCTAGGCATCAGAGGTGAAATGGAAGACAAAATTGACAAATTTCCTGCTTTCATGCAGCTTATTTTCCACCAGGGAAATAAAAATAAGCATTTGTATGTATTTTAATGAGTATTAGTGATAAGTGTTATAAAGAAAAATAAAGAAATTAGCCAAGAGAAGTGCTGTTTTAGATATGGTGACATGCTCTCTGGGGAGGGGGGGGGGGATAAAGTGAAAGAGCACTGATTGATAGCATTTGCTGAATCCAGAATGTAAAAGTTCCCACAATGGTTGCTCCTGGCTACTAACATGACATCACTGACAGCAGAGGGGGAAAGGAAAGGTCTTGCAATCTGGTATGCGCTGGCTCCAGAATGCCACTGGAGGACAGAGGAGCCTTCTTTGAGGGGGTAAGATTTGAGAGAAGACTGGAATAAAGGGAGGAATTGAGAAATGCAGATCTGTGATAGAACAGTATTGGGGGGTAGGGGGTAGCCATTTTGATGCCCTTATAAAGCACCTTGCTGGATGAATTAGTGAAAACATGAAGGAGGCCAGTGTGGCTGAAGAAAAGGGAGTGAGGGGGAAAGTTTGGAAGGGCCAAGATCATGGAGGGCTTTGAAAACCCTTTTAAGGACATTGAGTGGTCTTCCAGGTGGTATTGGAAGTGACTGAAGGGATCTGAGCAGGGATATGGCATGATGTGACTTTATTTTAAAAGGCTCACTCAGGCGACAGAGAATAGAATATGGAGTGAGGGATGGGCAAGAAAGGAAGCAGGGAGACAAACTGGGAGACATTCATTAATTTTCCAAGGAAAGAAGAAGATTGTGAATTAAACAAAAAGGCTGTGGGGTTGAACAAGAGGAAGATGTGGTAAAGGCAATGAGAAGAAGTCAGATGTGAGATCTATCATACACATGCATACACACATACGTATATATACATATGTATGTATATTAACAAAGTTGTATACACACATGTATACACACACACACACAAACTCAGGCACATACAGACACAGACAGAAGACAGACAGACAATATTTGAAGCCAGGGAATTGAATCTCAGAGATGATTTAACTTGCTTTAGGTCAAATACCCAGGAAGTGGCCAAGGCAGGCCTAATACCATACCCAGACCTGAATAAGGTACTAATTGGGGCGTGGGGCTGTTTTGAACTAAACCAGGGCTTGAAGATGAATCTGACTGATAAGAGGCTTGGGATGTATTTTGAAAATAGAATGGAGAACAAGTGAGAGGAGTCATGATTTCTCCATGGATGTGTCTGATTGACAGGTCTGTTGGCCTGACTCTAAACTAGACTGGAAAGTACCGGGGGGCAACATGTTTGTGTGGGAAGGCTGCGCATTTGGCTTTGGATACGCTGGGTGTGAGACGCCTTGAAAGTAGCCACGAGGCAACGGGGAGGTGGGTAGAAGTGGAGTCCAGGCAGGTGACCATCTGAAGAGAATGCTCTTTAGATCCCTTCTGTTTTCTTAGCCAAAAGAGACCCTAGCTCATCAGCCTAGAGTGCAGAGGGGAGGAGGAATGTTTGAGGTTTCAGTGCTAGTGGCCATGAGGGAGCCTGGGAAGGAAATTCACTAGAGAGGGTTGTAGGTCTGCCTGGCAGCACAAGGATCGGGGTCAGATTTTCTCTCATGCATACAGGGGACCTGGGGACCTGTCAATATGGCGGCTGCTTCCACCATGAAATTCTGCTGCACTATTGTGGTTGAAGAACTGGATAGGAGTTGGTTTTGTCCACGACAGGGATTTTCTAGTACAGAAGGAGGAAGGGAAGGGCAAGGCATTGAACTTTAGTCTCTGGCATCTGAGATAGCAAATGAGGAAAGTGAGGACTCACAGGGAGAGGAGAAAGTGATTCAACAGTGAGTACCAATGGTAGATTCTACGGATCTGAGGTTCGGTGGGGGGGGGGGGACAACTGGAATTTGGGGTACTAGAAAGAGTGAGCTGGAAATGTGGGAAGAATTGGAATAAGTTGGGATTTTAGAAGTGGTTTAATCACAGGTAATAATAAAATGCCTGGAGAAAACAATTTAAAACATCATACTTCTGCATTGGCCTTAAAATTGCAATGAAATCTCAGAGGAGTAGGACTCAGGTATTGGTATTTTTTAAAAAAGCTTCCCAGATGGTTCTAATATGTATGGAGGGGTGAGAACCACTGCTCTAGGGACTGTTTTTCAAGTGGTATGGAGCAAGGCCTGGACATTACAATTTCAGGAATCTATTCCAAGTGATTCTTAATGTGAAGCAAAGTTTGAAAATCATCTGTGGGAGTTGTTAACAGAGAATTCTGGTCCCAGCTCCAGCTTTTTGATTCACGAGGTCTGGGATCCAAGGATTTATACTGGTCACAAGTTTCTTGGTGCTGCTGATGCCGCTGGTCCTGGGACCACACTTTGAAAACTAATAATCTAAATAAAGTATTTACTTTGAAAGTAGGTAGATGAGATGAGCAATGCTTCTCAAATTTTAATCTGCACACATCTGAGATGTGTAAAATAGCAGATTGCAATTCAGTGGGAAGGAGGTAGAGTCTGAGATTCTGCATAAGATCCCATGGTACTGATGTTGTTGGTCTTACTTCTGTGGCAAGCATTGTGGTGCTTTCTGCTGGCAAATTCAATGTGAAATGTCAGGAAATTAATAAGAATATTCTAGGTTTCATTTAGTGTCCCTAGCTTGGTAATAAACATAACAATTTAATATCATGGAGAGGATCTGGAGTAACATGGTGCTATGTTCTCAAGCTTTATCTGGATAGGATTTCTCTATGCAAAGAAGACTGAATATTGACCCTACTTGTCTGCTGGGTGAGCTAAAGCAGATGCCCTAGCGGTATATAGTATTTAAAATTACACCTTTTATCTTAAAATGTTAAGTAAATTTTACCTGCTAACACATTAATGTCTATTTTTATAGAAAAAGAAATTTACTTCCATCTTCTAGGAAAATTCATGTTCAAAGAGAGCCTATTCTTGCCTTTGGGCTTTGTGTTCCTCTTGGAGTATACACAGTAAGTATAAGAATCAGCTTTGTAATAAGAAGAAAGAAGGAGGAGGGAAGAAGGCAGAAGAGGAAGGAGACAATGACACAATTTGGAGCCACTGTAGTGTTGTGACATTCTGCATTGGCTCCAGACTCCAAAGAAGCTAAATTCAGACTCCATCACTCACTGCTAGCTCTGTGCTCAGCATCTGGAGAGAGCTAAACCCTCCTAAACCTCAGTTTATTAATCTGAACATAGAATTCAAGCCATAACGGCCTAATGGATTTCCTGTGATTATTAAATATAGTATCTTCATCCAGTATTGCCCAGTGCCTGAAACATAAGAAAGGCATATTCAATTTAGATCTTACCATTATAATACAGCATAGTAAATGGAACTGAGTTCAGGCCAGTCCCAACAATAACATGTTTTCTAGACCTTCAGGCAAGTCACAACTCTTTGTAGGGCATCATTTTTTTTCCCACAAAAACAAGAGACAAGTCTGGATCTGAACTTCTCAAATGTCACTGAGCATCAGAATGAACAGGTGTTTCTGATATGGGACTTCTGGAGTGAGCACTGAGGCTTTTGTTTCTAAGGAGTACTTTATACCTTCTCTTGATATTGAGCAAAAGGGTCAAGAACATGAATGTTCATGATCAAGAATTAGTGAGGGACTTCTCAGAAGAAGATATATATTTGATCAACAAATAAATGGAAAAATGTTCAACATCTCTAGTAATTAGAAAAATGCAAATCAAAACTACTCTAAGGTTTCATCTCACAACAGTCAAAATGGCAGTTACCAAGAATACAGACAACAATAAATGTTGGTGAGTATGTTGGGGGAAAAGGTACACTCATACATTGCTGGTAGAACCACAAATTGGTGCAGCCAATTTGGAAAGCAGTATGGAGATTCCTTGGAAAACTTGGAATTGAACCACCATTTGACCCAGCTATCCCACTTATTGGTCTATACCCAAATGACTTAAAATCAGCATACTATAGTAATGCAACCACATCAATGCTCATAGAAGCACAATTCACAATAGCTACACTGTGGAAGCAACCTAGGTGCCTTTCAATAGATGATGGATAAAGAAACTGTAGTATATATACACAATGGAATACTACTCAGCATTAAAAGAGAATGAAATTATGGCATTTGCAGGCAAATGGATGGAGTTGGAGAATATCTGCTAAGTGAAGTAAGCCAATCCCCCAAAACCAAATGCCAAATGTCCTCTCTGATAAGTGGATGCTGATCCATAATGGGGCAGGGGGAGGTATGGTAAAAATGGAGGAACTTTGATTCAGCAAAGGGGAGGTGGGGAGAAGGGTACATGGGGCAAGAAAGATGGTGGAATGAGATGGACATCATTACCTAGGAACATGTGTGACTGCACATATGGTGCAACGCTATATCATATACAACCAGAGAAATTCAAACAAGTGCTGCAATCATGTACAATGAATCAAAATGCATTCTGCTGTCATATATTCCTAATTGAAATAATTAATTTAATAAAATGAACAACAACAAAAAAGAGTTAGGGAAAGAATTTGAAAATTTGGAGTTAAAGAACTTTGTGGATAAAGAGGTCTTAGTAATTACACCCGACGCTGACATTCAGAGAAGACTTAAGAGGCTCAGAAAAGACCAGCAACTGGTTGAAGTCAATGCAGATATAGAGCCAACGTCCTGATTTGGATGCCCCTGTTCATTCATTCCTGGTTTCCCTGTTGCTGCCTCCAGCTCATACAGCACCTGGAAAGACGTTCTGATTAACTTCAACTAGCTTAACAGTGTTTGAACAGATTTCCCCAGCCAGAGCATGCAAATTGGATAAAAATGAAAATAATAGTTAACATTTATTGGGTCTTGCCATATGCCAAGAGCACAGAAATAAACCCTGTTTCCCTGACTGACATGAGCATTTGCCATTCAGTGCTATTAGTACTTTCTAACTCCCTGCCCCCATGATGTCTAAAAAGGCTCAGTAATATCTACATGTGGTCACACACAAGTTGGTGACTTCGTGAAGTTTCACAGTCCTATTTTAGGCCCCCTGGGGGTATTAGCTGCTGGGTTCTCCACCCAGGCTATTGGGAATACAACATCAGGAAGGTGTCTTGGCACCATGGCTGGTTCCTGGTCCACAGGGCCTGTCTAATGAGTAGGGCACTGTGTAACTGCAGGTGCAGCCACGGGAGCTGAGCACCACACAAAGTCTCTGGAGCCTTCAGCATGCCAACCCTCATTGTGGTTCAGGCAGATAACGCAGGCCTATGGAGGCACTTGCCCAAACTAAATAGCTCCTGCTTCTTCTGAAAGCCACACCACATGGAGATATGTTGTCCAGTTTTCTGATTCAAACAGACCTTGAGTTTCCATCCAGGAGCAGATAATGGAGCAAACGAAAAAGTCTCTTCTTCCTTTCCTTCAGTCCTACTGATTGACCTGCTGTGTTTTCAGTGATTAAGCTATTGTGGGCTAGCAACATTTTTTTTTTTTCTTTAATGTTAGCATCACTATCCTGATTTAGAAGTAATGCCTTGAAAAATCTGGCAATAAGAATGGAGTCAGTTTTTGGACGTTCTATGATTGTTTGGGGGATTTTTATATGTTCATGAGAATTAGAGAAGGTTGACTCAAGAAACTGATTATCAATATAAAAACATGTATATGAATGCATTTTAGAATTAGTGGTAAACTGGAATGAATAGTGTAGAGCTCACTATATCCCTCCCCCAGCTTACACTAATATTAACATCCTTATATAACTGTAGTGCAGCCGTCAAAACAAGGAAATTAGCTTTGGACTTCACTGTTGTTCTCACTAATCGTTTGCTGTTGTTGTTGCTAGGATAGAACCCAGAGCCTGTGCATCCTGAGCATGCCATATACTGCCTTCACTAATGTTCTTTCTCTGCACCAGGGTCACTGGTCCCTTTTGGGTTTGGCTATTTTCCTCTTTCTTTCCTTCAGTTTTTAACAATCCTTCAGTCTTTCCTGGCCTTCCATGACCTTGACACTTTTAAAGGGTACTGGTCAGTTTTTGCCTGTCTGATGTGCATCACAGTGAGGTTATGGTTTTCTGGCAAGAACACCACAGGAAAGATGTTGTGTCAGAGCCAGCCCATTACATCACACAAGGGGTTAAGAACATTGGTGGTTGATTTCCTCAGTGCTGTCATCCTTGATTACATGATTAAGGTAGTACTAGCCATATTTTTTCATAGTTATAATCTTATATAATTAATGAATACCTTGAAGGAAGGTACTTTTAGACTATGCAAATATTCTTTTTCCCCTCATTTTTTTATCCACCAATTTTAGCTTTAATTAGCTCATCCTATCTGCAGTAGTTACTGAGGTTTTACCTAATGGTGATTTTTCTGTTTCTCTCATTCTTTCCACATATATCATTTGGAATACTTTTTTAAAAAATTTTTTAGTTGTCAATGGATCATTTACTTATTTATATGCAGTACTTAGGATGGAACCCGGGGCCTCACACATGCCAGGCAAGCACTCTACCACTGAGCCACGACTCCAGTCCTATTTGGAATCCTTTTGTAAGGAAACATTGATCTAATTCTTTAAATTTATCAGTGGATACCTATGGATATTCATGTTTTATTCTTTGGATTAAGATCTGAGGCTATCATTATTTATATTGTTGCTGTAATTTGTTCCACTTAGGCCATTCAGAGACTTTTGAAGTTGGCTTCTATATTCTTAATATTTAATAGAAAATTGCATTATTATCATTCCTTTTTAATTGTACAGATCAACCACCAATGTTCTTAACCCCTTGGTGCAAAATCATCACCAGAGAAACTGTTAAAATATGATGCTCATCCCACTCTTCATGTTCTGAGCCAGGGGATGGAGTTTGAATCCTGTAATCTGGATTTTAACAAAATTTTTGATAGATTGGTATGCTGTTGGGCCTGATGACTCATGTGAAGGAACAATGACTTCAACACAATGTTCCATGTATATTCTTCAATGTTTGTGTTCATGTCTTTAGGAAATTCTATCCACCTATTGATCTACCTACCTAGCTGTGTACACACACACACACACACAAAAAAAAAAAACCCACACACACATTTTTTGCAGATATTAGTTTTACAGTCAGTGATTTCATCAAAAGTTTCTATGATAATGAGCATGGTTCTGGGTACCATGTTAAAAGGCTACTGTATTTTATTTACTAATCATTAGACACTTGATACTATAAACATTATTATATATATATGCATATGTATTTGTGCATATATCATATATAACTGATTATTTCTTTATAGAAAATTTATAGAAGTAAAACTTTTGAATCAAAAGTTATTCACATGATTAAGGTTTTGGAAATACATTGAAAATTTCTCCTCATTTACAGTATATGATAGTGACTTTATCCCAATGTTTCAACAAATCCTCTATCATGTTTTTTTTTAAATAAAATTGGTAGAAGAAAAAAGTATCTCATTTTAATTCGAAGTTCTTTTATTTTTAGTGAAGTTGAACCTTTTAAATATGTTTGTTGGCCATTTATAGTTCTTATAGTTTGCAAAGTTGAAACTCTACTTCCCAATCAAGAATGCTAAATGGGGAAGTACAGATCTTAGGATGTCATGACAAAATGGAAGATTAATTGTGCAGTTGAGAGTTGGTTATAAGGGTTGCATATTCACTTAGCTACTGAAAAAAAATCGCATACAAAAATGGTATCCTGTGTGTAATCCCAACATAACATTTTTCATTATAATTACTATCATACTCTGTAATTACTATTTGTCTCTCAAGTTATGACTGGCTCATTTCCTGAGGTCAGAGGTTTTATCTTGCTTGGTTTGTACCTTTCATGTCCTCTGGAGAATTATTTGGCATCTCATTATATTCTCAGTATCTCTTAGTAGAATAAAGGAATATCCCGTTTTTCAGTGCCCTGCTTATGCCAAAAAAAGAAAGAAAAAAAAATTTTCCATGGGTCAAATTAGTTAAAAATAGTAAAACAAACTTATCATTAAGGGACAATTTCCAGGAACTTAGAATAAATTGGTTATTACTCTTATTACTCTTAGTAATAAAATGTAGTTATTGGACTTCTGTGTGCCAAGAAAAAGGTAAACATTTCTAGTTGTATAATTTTCATTGCCTCGGAGAGGAAGAGCAGTGGGAAGAAACTAAGGAAAAATGTTCATATTCAGGATCTTTATGTAAAAGGTACATTGAGTAACATCAAGAACAGTATCTTCTACCAAAGGTTAGGGGGAAAAAAAGAAAAAATGGTGCGCGAGCAAACACACACACACACACACACACACACACACACACACATACACCCACTTTGCAGATTTAGCAAACTTTCCTTTCTGAGGACACAGTAGCATAACCTATTTCAGTGAGCAATTTTTGCTCAGGTATATTGCTTTGTAAATATCCAACTTTATATAGAGACAGAGCTCAGAAAACCTAGATTCATGCTAATAAAGGAAGCTTAGGCACAGATATTCTTGTGTTAGACCTCCACAGGTGCTTGCTTTGGCTTCAATTTACCTGTGCATTCCTAAAATTCTTTATAATATATAGCTATTCCCTGGGGAGAAAAGTAACTCTGCCTCATATTTTCAAAGGGGTCATTGATTTAATCTGTGTAAAAAAAACCTACTATTTAAATATAGTAACAGATAATCCAAATCATTTCTGTTGATTTAGATGTGATGCCTTCCAGGTAATTTTTTAAATGCTCATCTTTTAAGCTGAGCATCAGGAGGCGGCATTATGGGATTTCTCTCGAAAGGGTGGGAAGTGGTTAGTAAGGGACCAGTGCTCTGGGCTTGCATCACCAACAGGCCATGAGGTGAAGGTGCTGATGGCAATCCGGGGCTGGCTTTTCAGGTTGGCCCCTGCCTGTTGAATAACTCCAGGCCATAAATTGCAATTGCTTCCCTCCTTTTCTAATTTCAAAATCTCTCATTAAAAATTTATAGCGGGCAGTCATCCAGCTATTTATGACCATGTCTAGACAACTGAAAAACAGCAGACGGTGGCAGGGTCGATTCGAGATTTTGCTTGTCTTGGTGACCAGTTCAGATTAGCGCAAAGCTGATCAGATCAATTAAGTGGAAATCTGATGTTAAAATCACTGGAGAAATTGACCGAGGGGCAAAACTGATCATCTCCTCTGGGGTTAGCTGGGACCACAGACAAACATCCATTTTTTTTCTTTCCAAGCATGTGTCAATAGGGTCATTTTATTAGTCTGCTGAGGCTACCATTAAAAAGGTCATACACCCATTGGCTTAAACAACAGAAATTCATTCTTCTCATAGTTTTAGGTAACATCAGGGTTGGTTTCTGCCAATGCCTCCCTCTTCAGGTCACATGCGGTCCCTTGTCACTGTGTTCTCATATGGCCTTTACTTTGGGCATAACTACCTGGGTCTCTCTCCTTATTCCTGACACCATTCCTATGGGGTTAGAGATCCACCCTCATGATTACATTTAATCTTAACTATCTCCCCTCCCTAACAGGACTTCCCTACAAATACAGTCACATTATAACCGGGGCTTCGTATAACCAATTTGAGGAGTACACAGGTCAGCCCCAAACTGTCACCCACTAAGATAAAACCCAATGCAAGTAACTGGTAAAGTAAGGTGAGAAACCTCATTGTTTTTAGACAATATTCCTTAATTACCTCTGTGGCCTTGAGAGTCAGCTGTTTTGGGGAGGAAATTATTCGTTAACATTCATAGGTTGTTCAGAAACCGTCGATGCTTTCTTGACACTGTTCCTGACGAAATGCCTGGAGACAGGCAGAGAACATTCAGGACACTGGAGGGGAAGGGTGGGCATTGATGAATCTTGTGGTTGCTAGAGAATTCCGACTTTCAGAGATGGAAGCTCAGAGTAAACAGTATCTCGTAATCCATGTCAGTGGAGTGAGGCTGAAGCAATGCGGGAAGGCACGGTTCAGTGGCCAGGCGCTTCACATTACAGAGCCTGCATTTGTTTGCTTGTGGGGTAATGGGCTATGCCTAATTCTTAATGATGTGGCAAATTGGAGGATTGTGGAAGCACAGGGCATTCTCAAGTGTGTGTGAAAAGATCATAGGATCAGAATTTTAGAAACAGTGCAGTTACCAAATCCAGGAATACTGATGGTCCCTGTTTGCAGCTCCACCGAGGAGGAGGTACCACCTAATACCTAACGGACTGCATGAGGCTGGCACCAGCTGTGAACACCTGGACAGAGGTGTGACGGCCACGTTCTCTCCACTATGAATCTGGAATTGGGACTGAAAGAAATTAGTTAATCTTGGTGGATGTTTGGATGTAGGGGCATATAAACCTAGAAACTATGGAGAGAGGTGTATCTAAATGGATCAGGTAATAGCTATTTGGCAGAGAGAGAGAAGAGTGGATTAGTTATGCAGAGAGTTGTAGAAATGCATATGGAAAGAGAGGGATGGGAGAGGGGGAGGCGGTCAGAGAGAGAGGAGAAGCAAGACCAAGACTCAGGGAGATAGGAAGGCTGAGACGAAGTGAGAAATGGCTTGATTCCTCATGGACACAGGCAGAAACATTTCTAATATGTTTTTTAGTTGTCAATGGGCCTTTATTTTATTTATTTATATGTGGTGCTAAGAATTGAACCCAGTGCCTCACACATACTAGGCAAGCACTCTACCACTGATCTACAACCCCAGCCTGACACAGGTGACTTTTAACTGACATGGTCACAGGTATGGGTTGGTGGGTAGAAGCAATTCACAAAGTAGCAGAAGGGGTACCGTGATGGGATTTGGAAACTTCCAAATGGTTTTACTGGTTTTATAATTCAGGTTTTAGTACAATATTATTTCACTAAACAATACTGTATTTTAGAATACTTAGAAAGCTATAGATATGGTAGTTTCAATCCTAGAAGTATAGCTTAATGCAAAGCACATACCCCTGCAGTGAAAAACAAAACAAACAAACAAACAAACAAACAAAAAAAAAAACCTCAAGATGCTTAGAAAGAGATCCCAGAAATATTTCTTAAATGTCTTTATTGCTCCTCTCTGGTCTACTGTTCTCACACAACATGCTATTCCTCCAGAAAAACCTGTTTTGTCTTCAACTATCAACCTCCATACTTTTTTAGTTATGAAATTCAGGAAACTTGTAGAAAGATAAGGAAGCGAAGAAGAAGAAGGAGAAAGTTAATTCTCCTAGCAGCCTGCAGAGAGAAGAAAAATAAAGACGAAAATCTCTTGCTTTTAATTTCCGTCTTTGCACACTTGGAACAGTATCTTAAAAGACCATAGAATCCTAGAATTTTGAGAGCCGAGAAGAACTTTCGAAATCATTAAACCCCCCACAATGATCCTGCAGAAGAGGACATTTGATCCTAGATTTGAGAAGCACCTTAAAGATTATACCTTTAGACGAAAGCAGTCTGATAAAATGAATATGTTAAAAAGAAACATGGCTGGACTTTTCCTATCCTTGTATGATACTAGGAAAATAAAGAGCTTCAAGGTCTATCTGCACTTTGTAGATGAATGGACTGAAGGATCAGAGAATCAAATGACTCTTCGAAGGTCTCAGATCCAACAATCACTAGAACTAAATTTTCAACCTGATTCTCGGAGTACTTTGACCAGTGAATTTATCTGTTTAGTCCAGCAGTTTCCAAATATTCAGTATTTTCATGTAAACAATGAAACCATTGTTTAAACAAACTAGCACAAGGGATCTGAATTGATAATATCAACAATGCTTTTCATGAAGCCACGTTGACACTACAACACACACACATACACATCTGCTCATGCTGTCCTGCCTGTTCATCCTCTTTCTGCATCTTGTGGTCCCAGGGGATGCTGAGAAACCTCTAGGATTCTGTAAAGCAGAGTTTGGGAACTCCTTGAAGCTTACTCATGCCAAGATAATCCCCCATCTTTACAACACATGGCCTGAGAGAATTCTGGCTCTAAAAGAATCTGTCAGGGAACACACATCACTTTAACAGGTTACACTACACCTACCTATATCTATTAAACAGCATAGAACAGAGGTGAGGATAAATGAAAAGAAAGAAGAAATAAAAAACTATTTTGAGATCTGGCCTAGGGTGACTTACTAAAAATCATTATTTATTCATCTTTCAAAGAGGCAGAAATGTATGTATGGACTTGTTTCTATCTGTTACATGAAGGATGTATCACAAATCAATGGATGTTTGGATGAGAAAACCTGCTGCCATTAATCCCTAACATATAAAGTCAGACACAAATCATTGTACACATTCCCGAGATGCTTGCTAATCCTCCAAACATCTCAGTGCACTAGAGGAAGCTGTGGAGCTCATGAAGAAACTAAAACTTCTTCTTTGCATGCACATGTTTGTTCTCATAAAAAACATGCTAACATCCCACAGAAGGAATTTCCTGGACATTCTAAACAATGAAAGAACACAGACTGGGGTGATGGGGGCAGGATAAGGATTAATGGAGGAAATGTAGCTACCTAATCCAAATGAGAGACAGATAGGAAGGAATGGAGTTGAAAAACAAAGAAGGGGTGACATTTCTTTCATGACTAGCTGGTGGAAGAGTTCCAAAACTGGCTTCCCTTTATTCATCTCCATCTGTCAAAAATCATACCACAGGCCTCTTCTAATAATGTTCTTTCACTACTTTGAATTTGAAATGTCACAAAGATGGGAAATAGATTTTTCTAAAATTTAGTTTTCATACTTGTTCTCGTACACTGGAAATAACAACAAGCCTCAATTCTAGCTTTAACTTTTTAAAACTATTTTAAAACCCTTCAAGTATTCCATTTGAATAGGAATATGATATTTCTAATTAAATTAATGTCAAAGAAGAACATGTGAACAAAGTCTAAAACGTATTTTTTAAAGTCACTAAAAAGGTAAAAGAAGCACAAATGAAAATAGTTTTAAATTTTACACGGAAGGACATGACCCTGAGTGTAAGACTTTGGGTCAATTGAAGAACATATTTTTTAATAAAACATTTGTGCATAATATTTAAAAATTTTAAGAAGTCTAAGTAGAAACTGGTCTACCTGAAACTCGGATATAAGGGTTAAAAAAAAAGAAGAAAAAGAAAACCCTACTGCATAATTATAATTCTGGTTCCAATATGCTCTCATTTATCTATATTAAAATATTCTTACAGAGAGAATAAAGCTATTATTGTGCTAATCTTCCCCTCCATTCAAGCTCCTAAGTACTCTGGTTATTGGCTCCATAGAAATTCTTGGACAAATAGATTTCCATGTAAGAAAATTCAGAAGCAAATGATAAAACCATAATATTGTCATGAATGCTGTAATTAAAATTAATATGCTGTATCCAAGTCACCCCCCAAAGGACTTTCATTTCAATATCTGTTTTTTTTTAAATTTTAAATAATTGCATACTGCAGTCATCAATATATTCATATCCAAATTAATTTGGCATGACTCAAAACAAAAATGAGAAGGGTTTGCAAATAAACAGTGTGATTATCTCACTCTATCATGAATGACTTTCATTCAGGTTGGTTGGGGCAGCTAATTGAGAGCCAGGACAGAAGAATTAAAGGTACAAATAATATTACTAGAAAATCTTAATAAGATGAATAAGAAGAACAACATTTTCATATGTAACATCAGCATTTTTATTCACCAACGGGAGAAGGTATGTTGGGCAATGTTTTAAAGTTAGTGTATAGTGCTCAGATGAATTTTAGGAGTGAACCAAGAAAATCCAATTTGTAGACTCATTTCTGTCATTTATGGTTCCCTCCATCACTGAAGGCTCAATTTCGTCATCTGTAAAATGAGGATATTAGACCAGAGAATGTCCTAAAGAATATTTAGAGCTAAAATGCTTATAATGACAGCAATGAATGCTTTTAAAATATGTTTTGAAGTAAAGAATAAAAAGAAAATTATCGGTGTAAAACTTAGTAACAACAAAGAACGAGAGATGGCATGTACTCCATATACACTAAGTTTACAAAAGAAAAAATATGACTGAATTTCCATGGTTAAGAGCACTAATAGGGGACATGACTAAGAAACTGGCAATCAAGATACATATAAAGTGCTACAACTTAAAAATAAAAAAAATAAAAAAACTTTTATCTTAACATTTTTTTATTCCATATTAATATAATTTCTATTGGAAAATTTGGAAAGGATTTTAACGTTCATTTTTTTGGCATGTGAAAAAAGAAATTGTTTAATTTGCTCTTCTGATTTAAACTTCTCATTTAATTAAAAGTTGAGTTGCATAACTGACATAATGTTACATTTTTATTTACTTGATAAAACATTAATATTAATTTTTGAAAAATATCTTCTATATCTTGGAGCAAAAAAATACATATTTTCTGGTCAAACTGGGATAGCTCTTTAATGTCTTCTTGGTACTGGAAGTTTGGCTTATTTTGCCTAAATGAAAAAAAAAAAAAGGCTTTGTAGGAGTTGCTCAATTAATATATCTTGAATGAGTAAATTCTAGCCTTGTACATCCTTCAACATTTATTCTCAGTCTTGTCATCTTTCCTCTTTACCCTCTATCTTTTGGAGGTGAGGGTAAAGTTTATTAGAAAGTGTTGACTATAAATTCCATTGATTGCTACTCAATTTGGTAACATAGAAAACACATTTTGTCAAAGCTTTATCCCCCTCCAAACACCGTGCCTGGCCTTTTTGATAATCACCAAGTTTACCCAACACAGATGGAGCAGGGCCAAGGAGAGGGGTCTTCCTTCCACTGCCTGCCACCCTCCGTCTCGCAGCTGATTGGATGAGATCATTGCAGCTGTTTAGATCTCCTTCTTCCCCTCCCCATGGTGCTGTGATACCTCAGTCTGACTGCAGCAAAATAACCGGGGGGTGACGAACAACTTGTGTACATTGATACAGCAGGAGTGGGAGCCGTTGATTGTAGGACCGGAGGGGAATATATACATTCCACACAGCTTATCTTAATTAACATAAACTAGATACAGCAGTCAACCAATAAGAAATCTCCACACTTAATGGCTCCCTGGTGCCACCTCACAAAACACTCCCCCTGGCAAAATGTCAGGCACCATCCTGACTTGTTTACAGACTCTAACACTGTGACTCTGACTTATTTTTTTGATTCCTGTCCTAGAGGACAGCATGAAACTAACAGTGAGTTCAGGAAAACATGCAGTAAACATAGGGTGGGAAGAGGTAGGGAGGGGTGCCTCATGAGCCCCTTCAAGCCCATAGTACCCCTCAGGATCAACCTAGCCAAATCAGAATGTGACCTGGAGGATGATAGTGGGGAGGCAGGAAATGGAAAATAAGATGCTACCAACAGAGAGAGCAGGGTGGCTTTACCAAACAAATTTATGGGACAAATTTCTTGAAGTCAGGTCTGACTAGTGTGTGTCCCCAAATGCCTTATGAGTCTGGCTTCTGAAGAATCACTCTCTTCCATTTATAGCTTTTGTCTCAGGGATAGAGTGTCCAGTATAATACAAGACACCCAGTTAAGTTTGAATGTCAGATAAACAATAAAACAGTTCTAGTATAAGTATGTCCCAAGTATTTCAAGCACACTCATACATTTCCTGTTTACACTTATAAAATCTGACGTCTCCGCTCGGGGATCAACCGGCCTAGCATGACCCACAATTGTATCACAGCTGTTCCCACTCATTTTCCTGAAGCACCTTGTGATGCTGTCTCAGTCAGCTTCATCTCTTGGTTCCCAGCCCCACCTGTTTGCTCTAGGGAGCTAGCACCATGCACTGATTCTGTGGTTCCAAGAAAAACACTCTACAAATAAGAATCATAGGTTGGCATGAAACTGACTAGTACAGTAGACCATTGCACCACTCTCTGAGCCCAGCTGTCTGTGGGATCTACTCGGGTGAAGACAGCCAGTCCCACATATGTCAGGCCATTGGCAGAGGGCCCGGCTCCACAGAATACAGTTGTGATGAAATAGAGCCAGAATTCTCTCAAAAGTTGTTCCTGAAGTCCTGGCACTTCTCTGAAGAGGACATGCTGCTGTCCTTAACAGCACAGTACTGCTCCTACTTTATACTGGGTAGCGGCTCACTCCCTTAAGTTAGGATGCCGTACTAGGGGTCGGTGGAGAGTCCACAGGATTGGCCAAGAATGAGTCTGCAGTGGTGGAGCAGCTCCCAGGGTTTTAAGGGAGGTCCACTGAGGCCAGGACACCAGGTCTACCACAGTGTGCCCAGAACCAGGAGAAAAGGAACATGCCATGGTTTCTTTCTATTTTACTGTGATTTTCAGTTTCTGCTAAATAGCCTATTCCTAGGATAGGTAAAGGACACTGCTTTGCTGAAAGACTTTTGTAAAATGAAAGTAGGTAAAAGCCTTACCTTAAGGACACTCTGAAAGAAAAAAAAAAAGATGTTATAAACAGACTATTTCAGGACAAGAGCAGAAAGCAGAAAGGGCAGGGCCCATCCTTAGCCCACTTCCTGTTAGCACCGACGTTGGAAGTCATCTCTTCCTAGACTGTCCATCTCCCTGAGTCAGTGTGCCTCCTTCCGTAGTTCAAAGAACTAGATGGAAGTGCATCTTTAAATTCACTTCTCTTAGGGGTGTTTCTGGTTCTAAGCATGCACCCATCCCATGGGCCTAGGCTTCACATCCTCTGGCCACCGGGCAGTAGTCCTTCTTCTTCAGATGTTTCTATAATGGTTATGTTATTTCATTGCATTTGGCTTCTTTTGTCTGCACAGGACAGTTACAGGAGGCTTTTAAGACAGTTATAGGAGGAAACATAGAAGGAATCAGTGGGAACCGCTCAGAGGCCATTTCTCCCCAAAGCCTCCTTTGGTCTCCAGCTCCGAAGGTAGCTACCTTCTCCCTTATTCTGTGCTCTGAGTAATTGACCATATTGAATTCTTGGCCTCCTTCACTTGGGTATAGAACTAGATCGTATGATTCTGGAGAGTGAGATGCATTTCTTCTTGTCCTCCGAGCTTTGCACCTACTGACAGGGATTGGGAGAATGTTATCAATAGGAGTAAGTTAAAAAATTTATTCATCTAAAATAAGCTGCTTGGGACTTTTTCAGACACCAATTGTTCATATATTATGGATATCATATTTAAAAATCTAGCATAATTCTACAATGTAGTCATATACATAACATTGCAAAGATTTTGTCCTTTCTTTACATCTGAAATCCCTTATTGCAGAGACCATTACTTTTTCCCCCATTCCCCAAATAGTCCCGGAGGATCAATGCACCAGCAGGAGTTTGCCAGTCCTTCGCCATTGCTATATGGAGCTTCATCAGGATCTTTTAAAAAACATAATCTGTCGTAGTCATTTGTCTCAAAAAGTAGAACCCCTAGGAATGTTCCTTCCAATAAGACTCAGAAGAATGCATTGTTCTGTGGATTGAGGTTGATATAGTTAAATAATGAAGAGTTTTGAGTATTTGAAGAGCCACGCCTTTCTTTCTCGAGGTGAACATGTTTCTGAAAAGAAAAAGAACAACAACGGTCATTGAAAAGAACGAGACCCTGACATTTGTGGGGGCATGGATAGAACTGGAGGGCATCATGAGTGGAATAACCCAGGTGCAGAAAGACAAAGGCCAGGTGTTTTTGCTCATATGTGGAAACTAAAAAAAATGATTTCATAGAAGAAAAACATAGAATGGTGATCACTAAAGGTTAAGAAAGGTGAGGGGAGGAGAGATAAAGGGAGGTTAGGTATCAGAACCAAAATACAGTTACATAGGAGGAATAAGTTCTATTGCTTTACAGCACAGTGGGGTGACTGTTTCTCATAAGAACTTATACATCTAGAAAAGAACTAGAAGAACAGGCTTATAAGCTGGCCCAAAGAGCATACTTGCAAGCATTAACATGGAGGCAACAAGAACTGTCTGACAGCCTTGTTGGGCCCCCCTCTTGTCAGACTTTCATCACTATGTCTCATATTCTAGTTCCAGGATGAAAGCGTCTTGTTAGTCCTAACTGGGCCACTGGTTCTCCCACCCCCTTGTCTTAGGGAGTATAAGGCATTTACTAAAAGT
Organism: Urocitellus parryii; assembly: GCF_045843805.1. Lineage (NCBI taxonomy): Eukaryota > Metazoa > Chordata > Mammalia > Rodentia > Sciuridae > Urocitellus > Urocitellus parryii. The sequence goes on along the minus strand of NC_135531.1, from coordinate 267,795,457 downwards.
CCCATCAGGTTGTACCCTCATGTCAGAGAAGGTTTTACCCTAACAGATCCAAAGATATTATCAACAAAACTTTTCTAGAAAGCAAAAATAAATAAATAAAATCAAAAATCCAATCTTCCCCATGCATTTTGTAAGAGATAGTGGCATAGGGATTGTGCTGAGTTAGCTTTTGTTACTCTGACAAAATACCTGGGAAAAATCAACATGAAGGAGGAAAGCTTTATCATGACCTACAGTTCCATAGGTTTTGATTCAAGGTCAGCTGGCTCCACTGGTTTGGGGCCTGTTGTGAATCTGAGCCCCGTGGGAGGGAATGCGTGGTGGAGGAGGCTGTTAATCTCACGCTGCATAGAAAGCAGAGGCAGAGAGAGGAGGGGACCCTCACTGAGCAACTTCCTTCCACTAGGCCCCACCTCCTAATGGTTCCACCAACTCCCACAGTAGCTACAGGTTGGGCCAAGCCTTTAACACGTGAGTCTTTCAGGGACATTTAGGATCAAAATCGAAACAGGGACCTCTATGATCCTTTAAGCTATGTGTTACACACATGGAGATACGGGGGCATGGTTGGTTAGTATGTGAAAAGTTCTTTGCCTGTATTCTCATGTGCCTTGGGCATTATGAATTCCAGAATTTTTACTTTCCTTGGTTGGTGGTGAGTGTTAATTCTAAATATGCCTCTGGAATTTTGTGGTTGCTCCTGGGCAAGAATTCTCCTTTGGGGAGATCTAAGTCACTTTATATAAACAAACCTGTCTCCGTGTCAGGTCCTTGGTGCCTTCTTTTCCTATTCCTCTATTTAATGTTGTATCTTCCATTTTGTTTTCCTTCTTTGCTATGAATTTTCTTTTATTTTTGATTATTATTTAGTTCCATTCCACCCCACCAACCTTCCATCTCCTGCCTGCCCTGCCATATGCATGTCCTTCTATACATTCCATGTCAACCAGGAGCATCATCATCTATGCCATGGCCCACTAGGACTTCATCATTTTCCTATTTACCTTTGATCTTTTTCCTTCATCACCTTGCCCTAGAGCCTATCAATTACCGAGTCTTGTGGAGAGTGTCTCAAATATTTTTTGATCTACTGATGGCTTTCTACTTCTACCACAGGCTTCCAAAACACCACTGGTTTTTCCAAGGACTACTAGAGTTGCTTTTGAATTAATCTCCTTGTAGCTGCTTCAGTTTCCCAATTCTTTTTCCACAGGGCAGCCCAAATTCCTGCAGAATTGTTCTTCGTTCCCCTCATGGAACCCATCCACTGGGTTTTCTTCCCTCTCAAGATCAAGACTATGGCCCTTAATGTGGCTGAACAGGCTCTGAACATTCTGAATCCTCTCTTCAGCACCTTGTCCTGAACTTCAGAATGCCACGGGGCCATTGTTTACTGGAAATGTCCCATCTGGTCCTTTCCATATAAGGAACTTTCTTCCGGCTTACAGTTGCTTCTGCCTCAAATGTTCATTCTTCACCTAACGTCCGATCACCCCGGTTAGGTGTCAGTTTCTCAGGTGTTATGATTCACGTGTGAGGTGTCCCCCAAAAGCTTACGTGTGAGACATTGCCAGAGGTTTTGTAAGTGAAGTGACCGGATTATGAGAACCTTAACCTAGACACTGCCAGAGGGTTTAGAGGTGAAGTGACTGGATTATGAGAGCTTTAACCTAATCAGTGCAGTAATCCCCTGATAGGGATTAACTGAGTGGTAACTGTGAGCTGGGAGAGTAAGGCTGAAGGAGGTGGGTCAAAGCGGGTGTGCCTTAGTTGGATATATTTTGTCCCTGGTCTGCAATGTCTTTCTGTTTCTCGCCGGTTATGTCCTAAGCTACATTCCTCTTCCACCATGATGTTATGACTCACCATAGGCACCGAGGAATGGAGCTAGCTATCTATGGACTGAGACCTCTGAAACTGTAAGCCCAAATAAACTTTTCCTCCTCTAAAATTGCTCTTGCTAGAACTTTTGGTCATAGCAACAAAAAAGCTGACTAAAACAATAGGGATACCCTCCCTATTTCCCTTTTGAATTAGATTTTACTGCTATTTGCACTTGTGGAATTCTATACTTATTCATCAGAATTCCTAACCGAGAATAATTGTGCATAATAATTAGCTTTTTAAATTGTTTATCACACCCAGCAGGCAGCAGACTCTGAGCAGGGATAGCTTTCTCTTATTAATTGATAGTTGATGCTCAAATGTAGAATATATGAAAAAACAATTCCAACTAGGCACATTTAAGGTATAGTAGTTCTGAGCATGTGCAAATTAAATAATTACTTTTTAATCTAAAAATCATTGTCTATATTCACCAGAGGCTTAGACATGAGTATGTTTAATCTTTTTCTCTATATCTTTACTTTCACTGGTGTCAGCTAAAACAATGGGATTATTGGTATTTCTGGTTTCATTTTATGTGTATGTGTGTTTGCTTTCATTCTATCGCTTTATATATTTTATATAAGACTACCACTAAAATGTAACATGTTTTTATTTTAAAAATTTGAAAGCAATTTTTAATTATTCATTATATACAATTATTTTTATTTCTATTATTTACAACTAGTATCTACTAAGGACTTGATACATATCAGTCATCATGCAAAGAACTTCTATAGTATTTATTTTGTCCAACAATCCTACAAGTAAGGAACAATTAGTATCATTCTTACCTTAATTAAAAGATTATTAAAGGTCAAATAGTTGTTTTCCAGAAATGGCCCTCAAATCTGGTCTTCTTCAACTTAACCCAAATTCTTAACCATTTCTATACTTAAAGTGAAAATAAATATTTTCAGTTTACTATGAAATAAATCTCTATAATATTTTCCAAAATTTAAAATACCCCCAGGCATTTTTAGGGCATGTAAGTAAAAAAGATAAGACCAAATCTAAAAGTTCCAAATCTAAAATCAAGGGCAATGATGATAGAGGCCCCTCTCATAGAGGCTTTCCACTATCCCCTGTACTGCCTCAGGGGCGTCATATATCTCATCTCATTCTCGAGAAAGAAATCTTCAAGGCCTCATTTCTCCCCCCTCAAGAATGAGAAAGAAAGTTTGTTGAGTTTAGTTACATCTTCTGAAGTATAACTATTTGAAGGTTACAAACTATATTGATGACCCATGTCCTTCTGACTTCCAGCCTCAAGGTCAGACTGGTGTTAAAGGAAGATAGGTCAAACTTAATTCATCTGTAACTTGGTCCACCCCATAGTCCCTACTGCCTACATTGCTGCCATTCGCTGATGGCCCTGGGCTATCATGGCTTCTTCCAAGATACCAGCTGGGTTGTAGGCCCCCCCAGTGCTCTCAGGTGCAATGAGAAGAAAACTACACCATCCAGCCATGCAGGGCAGGTATGTCCTCCACTAGCAAAACTCTTCATGTGGTTCCTTCTATGGGGTTTTGTCTTTTCTTTCTTCCTTTAAAAATTTCTTTCAGGAGTGTAAAATTCTTTTTTCTTTCTTATTTTTAACGGACACATAATATTTGCATATATTTATCAGTACAAGTCTATATAATATGTACATAATATTTGTACATATTTATGCAGTAGTGTGATAATCCAATACATTTGTACAATTATGATGATCAGGTTAATGTAATTGCATTTTCATTGCCTCAAACATTTATCATTTCTGTATGCTGGGGATCTTCAAACCATTTTCCTCTAGTTGTGGTAGACTATAATTAGCCTCCATGCTATAAAACACAAGAACTCCTGCTTCTTATCTGACTGTGTCCAGCCCCCTTTCTCCCCCTAACCACTCTCTTCCCAGCCTCTGGTGATCTCTCTTCTACTCTCTGCTTTCATTAGGTCAATGGGGTTTTATATTTGAATGTCTGTCTACTGAATAGGAACATTCATGATTCTCTAAAATCAATCAGAACTGTAGGCATATTTTTTGTCAAATGATTCTTGTTTAAAAACTGATCTTATTATCTGGTAATACTTTCCACTTAATTGCTGGAAAAACTCAAATTTCTAAATTTTAAAAGCTCAGGCAGTCAAGGGATGTCATTGTTTATTATTATTCTAAAATGTTGTTGCAGACAACCTATTGTTTATTCTGTGATAATACCAAACCCCATTGTCTTTCAGTTGTAAAATCAAAAGCATTCATACATTTCCTTTTGACTGTTCTTTTAGAGCCTATATGTGTGTATGTGTGTGTGTGTAACATATGCTGTGTGTATAATCCTGTGTGTGTATATATGTGAATATGTATGTTTATATATGTCCATGTATGTGTATATGTCTGTCGATATATGTATATGTATATGTATATGTATATGTATATATATATATATGTATATATATATATATATATATATATATATGTAAGATAACTATATACAATTACGTGTAATATATAAAATACATTTTCTTTTTTTCTCAAAAGGCTTCCCTTTATGGGGTTTTGCACTTTATCCAAGTTTGTCTGTTTAACAGGTCACATTTTTAAAGTTTTATTTTTTTTAATGGATTACTGTCATTCAGTTCTCATGTCTTTGTTATCTTTAATGCCTGGTCTTAAAAACCAAAGGTTGTCCTTGAGTTCATGGAGGTGGTTTGAGTTGAGGAAGATGAGAGAAAAAGGTGTTATTGTTACTTAAGGGGAACCATAAAATAAACATTCCCTCTGGGATTCAGTTCATGATGGACCCTTTCCCCATCATTTCAGGACCTTCCATTTACAGATCTCTGTTTCGGTTGTAAAAACCACATTAAATGTCCAGTGTGCTTCACTAAATATAAGAGGCTTAGTTCCCTAATACAGGAAATTCCCTCCACTTACACTGTCTGTGACCTACATTATAATAATCACACTACACTGTACTTACCAGTCAGTCAATGTGTTTGTGTGCATGACGATATGACATAAATCCTCATGCAACTTTTATTGTGCTTCTTTCTGCAGCTTTGAAATGACATTAAAAGGACCCTAGATTCTTGTATTTGTTCTAGTATTTGGGCTTAAGTAACAGAGCAAGTTCATTTTCCCTCTCTAAAAATGCCACCGTTTCCTCTCCATCCACTCTATTCAGGAAAAAAAAAAATTTCCCAGTGAGACCTTGTGGGGAGTTGATTGCTTGGGAAGCTGTGTTCCTAAGCAAAATTTTGCAAAATGTTCCCATTTAGTCTGGGGCTTTAGAGAAAGGTCTTGCCTCACTGTGCTCTGAGGGACACCTCTCATTGCAGAACACTGAATGTTCCAGAGCTCCCTGTTTGTGCCCTGCCAATGCCTGATACTGCAGTCAGCTCCAGTTTCTTGAAGGAATTATGGGCTCTTTTCTTCTGCCTACTGTGTGAAGCTTCACATGTCTACCCAAATTTCTTATTAGCACTAGGTGTGGTGGCACAGAAACACTAGGGGTGAAATACCCATATTGAGACAGAATTTTGAGGACTCCTTAGTTTGTGCTTCTGAACGTCCATGGATCAATTAATCTCCTTGTAGAAACCTGGGGAAGAGCTGATGAGTGAGAACTGTACCCACCCAGAGTGGGAGTGGAATTGAGTGAAGCAAATGAGAACATCAGCAAGAACAGACACCCAGGCTGAAGGTTTGCTGCCCAGGTCTTGTGTTAAGATCTTCCATCTATTACTTCATTTAATCCTCTTCACAAGCACACAAACAAGATATGATTATTACTATTATTCCAGATTGTCTTCCAATATACTTCTGTGTATTGATCCACTGAATTCTCTCACAAGCAATATAAAATATATATTTTACATTTATTCTTGGTTTTACAAATGGGGAAACTACCCAGAGGCAAAATTTAGTATCCTTCCCAGGTTGCAGGCTGGGGATAGAGTTCAGTGCTACAGAGCTTGCCTAGGATATGTGAGGCCCTAGCTTCTACCCCCTCAGCATTGCATAAACAAACAAACAATAAAAATGGGAACAAAGACCCTCAGGAGGCACAGTGCATGAAGTCTAATTCAAGCCCCACTGGTCTATTTCAGAGCTTGCACTCTGGACCACAACAGTGTCCATCTACCAAGGCTTTGCTTAAATTGAACAGCTGGGTGCCTGAGAGGAGGCTGACGTCTTGAGTCTGTCAGTAGAGTGTTTCTCAACTTGCCCTGTGGTTGACAGCTTCTAAGATAGGCTCCCAGTGATCCTTGACTTCTCATCGTTATTTTCCTGTACAATCCCTTCTCTGGGTGTGGGTCAGAGCCAGTGACTTCCTTCTTATGAATAGAATATGCCAATAATGATGACCACCGTGCTGCCTAGCTCTTCTTGCTTGCTTGCTTTGATGAAGCAAGCTATTGTGCTATGACAGCCCTGGGGAGGGACCCTAACCAGAGACTTGTGTGGAACTGGGGTGCTTATGTTTTGTCCAACCACTCAGCAAAAGTTGGATCCTTGCAACAATTGCATGAATGAGTTTAGAAGTCAATTTTTTTATATTCAGGTCTTGAGATGACTGCATCTCCCACTGACACTTAGATTACAGCCCTTTGAGACCCTAAATCAGAAGCCCAGGTAAGGTGTGCCTGGATTCCTGAACTACAGAAATTATGAGAAATAAGTATTATTGCTTTAAACTACTAAATTTTGGAATAATTTATTATATAGTTAAAAAATAACTAATATATGCCTCCTTGGTTTACCCAGAGAAATAACTCATTAAACTCAAGAGTTTATGAAGTAGCCAAAGAATCTGTTGGTAATTATTAAATTACCATTTTCAAATAAAAACTATGCATTGGTACTTATCATTAACTGAGTATTTAATATGTGCCACCCATGATGTAAATATAAATGCTTCATCATCATAACTTCGTGAAAGCATTTTCCAGTTAGGCACAAATATAGTCCTTAAATTATGTGAAGTTAATAATGGTGTTTTAATGTCCATTTGTTTAAACTTCTCCTAGACACCTTTCTTCAGATCCTACCTGGGCTCTTGATTTCTGTGTATTGTCTGAGTTTGCTAAAGGTCATCTCCTATACACACTGTTTTCATTCTGTGCTTTGAGATTTCTCTTATTTTGATCAGGACCCACATCACATCAAGAAAATGATCAGCTTCTGCCTTTTGAGTGCATTTTGTACTTCTAGATGCATGATCTACAGCTTAGATTTTGTAATATCCGGTGCACACATGATTGCTACTCAGATCACTCATTATTGGGGACAGTGCTCCTTTTACTGATTTTATGACCCATTAAGTTTTGACTATTTCAATTATGAATCCTCTATGCTTCATTTATGATGCAGCAACTAGGAGTATGTGAAGACTTTTTTTTGAGTAGCAGAAAAAAACTAGGTCTCACCCCCTCGTCAACAATGAGTATGGCATCATTTCATTACATAAACCCAACAACAACAACAACAACAACACACACACACACACACACAGATTAGCTCCGGGTGTTGCTATGTAAGTTCATATTACTGTAAAGCCAAGGGAATCAATCATACTGAGTCTGTGTGTGCCTTCATGGCTTGTTTAAGACTTTCAGATGTGCAAGCATGCACTTGTTCTGAAGAAGGTTGGCTACTGTCAAGACCAGCACATGCTATCTCCCTAGTTCCTTCAAAGCTATGCAGACTGTGCACTAAAGGATTTCACAAAAAGGGCAGAGTGGAATAAGCCACGTGACACTTTGACAATTTGGGAAAAACAATGTATATTCAACACTATGATGACAAATTTAACATGTCAGACTGACTGGGCTTAGGGATGCCTAGGTAGCTGGGAAAACCTTATTTCTGGGTGTGTCAGTGAGGGAGTTTCTGGAAGAGACAAGCATTTGAGTTGGTGAACTGAGAAAAGTAGATAGTCCTCCCTGATGTGGGTGGGCATCTTTTAGTTTTTTGAGGGCCTAAATGGAAGAAAACAGTGAATGAAGGGCAAATTCAATTCCTCTGCCTTATCTGAAACATCTATCTTCTGTCCTCCATTATTAGCACTCCTGATTTGGGGACATCATGAGCCAGATTTAAAGCATCAGAGTTCCCCTACCTTCACCCTGTCCCCTGAATCTCAGTCCTTTGGACACAAACTGAATGACACCTCTGGTGTCCCTGGTTCTCTACCCTCCAGAAGTGGATCCTGGGACTTTTGGTCCCCATAATCACATGATCCAAACCTATTTTACACACATACACACACACACACACACACACACACACACACACACACACACATATATAGTGCTTCTCTGTAGGACCCCAACTAATGCAAACACATATGCATTTCATTTGCCCAGTGCAATCTAGAGATAAACTTTCAGTCCCTTTAAATCTTATAATAAAAAAGGATTTTAAAATTGATGTTTAGTTTTTTTTCTCCTTAGATAAACATTTCTAACATAATTGCTGAGCTCCTTAGATTCCATTCCATTTATTTTTTCTGTATGACTTTTATTGAAGTTCTGTTTAAGTTCAGGCACCAAGCCACCGAAAAGCTCTGAGCATTTAGGCATTAACAATTTTTTCAAGGCACTCATGTCAGGTAACTATTTGTGTGTTTTAACTTTTAAATGCCTTTTCTTCCCATTAACCCTTGCTTTGAAAAACTTGGACTTGTGAGGAAATTGATTAAAATGGGACATCCTTCTTCCTCTAAAAGGCTGTTCTCAAAACTTTCCATGGATGTAGGAACATTAACGCAAACAAGGGCTTTGCATTATCATTCAAAAACAGAGCCTTATATTTTTCTAGTCTGAGGTTATGCTCAAGTCTCAACAGATTATTGCACAAAATGAATGACTTTGATTTCTCATAATCAAAATGGATTAGTGAAGAAAAAACTAATATAACACGGTTCCACAATTTGTCAAGCAAATTGTGATTAGTACTTTTTAAGAAGATGGAGACTACATTGGCTATTTCAAGATTTGGGGATAGGGGCTAAGGGAAAAGAAAGAATGAAGGATGAGCCTCAAGTCTTGGTTTGTTGATGGGTGGAGACATCTACACAGACAGGAAATTCAAATGTCAGTTTGCAGTGAAAAATAGTGGTTTATTCTTTGGAACTGTTGTCTTGGAGGTGCCTGCTGACCTCCAGTTGGAAATATCTAGCTGGCAGATGGATATATTTGTCTGGAGCTCAGGCAAGTGGTCAGGACTTGGGAGCTTGTGGGAAATGAAGGGATTTGAAGTAATGAGAAAACGTGAACATTTATGGATTGATTTGCTGCTATTTTTAGAAAAGGACACTTAAAACTACAAAAGCTATCTGAAAGAAAAATGTCTTTGGCATCTGTATCTGTTCATGAGTTTCATGTCCATGAGCTTAACTGCATGTGACTTAATCCTTTGAAAATATTTACTTAGTTCTTACATTAAGACTCATCTTAGTGTCATGAGATTATTTTTCAGGCACTGAGGAGAAGCTTGTCATTTCCAGGTGTAGATATTTAACCTTTACACAAAATGGATATACATCTCAATATTCACCCTTCTATACCCCTCTTGACACAACTATAAATTAAAATCTTCATTAGTCTACCTATTTTATAAATTGTTTTTAAAATAACAAATAGGCATAGTTTACTTGAGGATATTTGCTCAGTTCACAACACTACACACACATATATTCTCTCTATCTCTCTCTCTCTCCCCTCCCCCAAGTGTAGTTACAATAGCTACCTATTGTCATAATAATGCCATATAACAAAGGGCCACAAAAACTTCATCAGCAAATAGCAATCAATTTGTGCTCACGTGTATGGGGAGAGCTGAAGTTTGGCTAGGTGTGTTGGGGATGCAAATCAAGTCAATATGGCGCCTGAGTTTGCCAGGAGGAGTGATTTGTGAAGCAACGTCAGCGAGCCATTAAGATGATGAGGATTCCTTATTGGCTGATTGCTGTACCTGGATGATGCTAATTGAGTCAAGCTGTGTATAATCAGTTAGGTATATATACTGCTGTTGTTCCGTAATAAAGCAGTTCCTGCTTCAACCTTCAAGTTGCTTGTCACCTCTCAGTTGCTTATTTGGCCCAGCCGGACTGCGGCATAGGTGTTTGGGCTGACCTGGATGGCGCTTGCTCATTCATCTGGATGCCAGCCAGCTGTCAACCAGGGGAGCTGGGCTACTACCATTCCTATATCTCTTATCCTTCAGCAAGCTGGCCCTGGAAGGCTTCCATGCTAATGTTAGAGGTACACAAGAGGATGCCTGAATTTAAGCATAAGTCTATGTTTGTATCCTGTTAATACTCTATTAGCTGGATCAAGATATGTGGTTGACCCCCTCGAAAAAGGGTGGCACATGATCCCATCCCCAGGTGAGAAAGTATTGCAAATTTGTAAGGCACAAGGTTTGGGTACAAGAATGGGGAAGATAAGCTAGTGTAGAATTGCAGTGTCTCTCAACAGCACAACTCCCATGCTTGAGTGGGGCTCTGGAAGGCATAGTTTAACTATGTATTTACTTCTCATGGTGAATTGGATCTGGGGTAGACACCAGGCAGACTAAGAATCTAAGATTGCAAAGAAGGCTCTTCATTTGAAATCAGAATTTACAGTATAATATGAACTCAGATGTTTGCTATAGTTGAAGAATCATTGTTCTTTGTAACATACAAAGAGAATGTGTGTGTGTGTGTGTGTGTTTCTTCAGTGCTGGGAATCAAATCCAGGGTCTTGCACATGCTAGGCAAGCACTCTACCACTAAGCTCCATGATATACCTCAGCCCTAAGAGAATTATTTTGATAAACATGCAACTAAATATATCCCTCTCCTTATTTGTTCAATAGTTTATCTATTGTATTTATTGAAAATGCAGTGAAAATATTAATACATAATGTCTGCTCTCAATGTGATTAAGAAGATAATAAGGAGTCATAAATAATGCAAGTTCATAGGTGAGTATAATCACATTCAACCTAAATTCTACAGAATTTTTTTTCATCAAGGAAGAGAATGTATACAACATGGCTTTAGTTCTGTATTAACTTCTCCCTGATGTCCACCTCTTATAATCTTCAACATATATACATATTGGACAGTTTTGTCCCCATTTGGTAAATATTGAATTGAGTTCTAGACCCTTCATGAAACTTGCTAGAAGTTAATACACTTAACAAACTTGATCCACAATTTGAACCTAGATCTTGCCAACTTCAGAACACAGCTTATTTTTTAATGAGCCAAATTGCCTCCTTAAAAAAGAATCCTGTCTTGATTTTTAAATAATAGTGATTCATTATGAAAATTTGATATGTGATTATCTTTTTAATAGAAAAGGAAGAGCTATTTGGTAATTTATCAATTTAATATTGTTAAACTTTTGAACCAAAATTACATTGTCAATCAATCTTTCCCATGTAAAGTATTTTAAATTCATTGTTTGACTTTATTGTGTGTATGTGGAATTTCGTTTCAATTGCTAGTCCATATTAACCATCTTTAGCAACATAAACAAGCTATTGCTTATTTCTTTCATATTTTGCTGATGATACGAAAGTCTTCTAAGCATCTGTAATAAATTCTATGGTCTCTACCCTATGAGACTAATTAATCGGTACTACAGAACATTTAGGAAAATGAAGCACCATTGGAAAACATCAACTCAACCACATAAAACTTTCAAATGACTTAAAAATGGGCTTCATGAATTTGGTCAAGCAAGGCATATGTTAAAATAATGTGAATATTACTTGTCCAAGAAATGTATAAGAAGCAGCTTTCTTGAATATGTAATTTAGTATATTAATTATTAAACATGGTCATTAAATCATTATTAATATAGTTATTAAAAATTAAGATCTGATATCTATTGAGACTTTTGAACATTTAACTTTATGGCCAGATAATATGTGATCATATCTGAGTTAAATGTTTTATTTTTGCTCTGATAAAATAAACAACTATTCTCATGTTGAATGTAGAATGTATGCTAGATTTAATGTGACTCATGTTTCTCCAGTTAGTATAGATGAATTAATAAATGCATTAAAGCAATATATTTTAATGTACCTTGGCAAGTTTTTTTCAGCTTTCATTCCATTATAATTCATAAATTTGTCAAAATTTTTGAATTGTTCCAAATCTGGATAGAAAAAATACAATGAAAATTCATGATCACTTTTTATATAAATGCTAGACTTCTCCTTTATTAGCCTCAAAGTTAAATAGATATTTTCTTTGTAATGACAAGAAAACATAAGCTCTTAAATCTGTATCACTACAGACATGGTAAAATATCTTAAAGATGTCAAATCTCAGGAACCTATAAAAAAATTGTGCTTTAAGACTTGTATATTTGGAGACTACATTCCTTGGGGTCAGGAACAGGAAAATTAGCACAGGAATTTAAGTTAGAATTTGTTTTCTTTATTTTTAATCCTGTTGTACATTCAATTCATCTGAGACCCATGTAGAACACATCAATTACCAAGGCCCCATCTCAAGATGCTAAATTATTTGGTGGGGTCTGTACTGCTTTCTTGAAGCAACTCTAGGAGGAAATTTTATGTTCACCTCCATCTTGAGAAACGGCTCTCACAGATCAACTTGCTGAGCCTGTATCCTCATCTGCAGAGGGAAGTTATGTTGATTATTGTCTAATCAATTTCTCAGAATGTTTAGGAGATTCAAATAGATACACACATGAGTTTTGTTACCTTTCAGTGCTAGGTCTTTCTTAACTCTGTTTAAATGCCTTAGTGAAACAAGGGGCATTGTGCAAGAGTGTGTGTGTGTGTGTGTGTAACAGAAAGAGAGTGATTTATCAATTTGGATGTCATTTCCTTTCTGTGAATTTGTATTATTTTTCATGCAAAACAAAATTTTATTAATGGTGTCTTAAAGAACCAGACTTGATAAATTTAATATATGACTAATTTCTTCAGCTAGTATAGGTGAATAAATTTTATCTCTGCATGAGCACCTTGTCTGGTAAATCTTGTCTCTGTGGGTATCTATTTACAAACTCATTTGTATTTCTACTCTCTCTTTAAAAATAATGTTTATTAAGGATATTTTTCATAACATAGAAATATATGCTAACAGAAAATAAGCTAGAAAGCATAGAAACAGAACAAAATAATAATAACTATCATGATCCAGAGAAAAATATCTCTGTGGACATTTTGATTTGCTCACTTACCCATTTATTTAGTAAATTTTAAAATTATTTGTGTGAATGCATTCCACTTAAAGATGTGTTTTTGTGTCTCTTATATATTTTGCAGTTGTCTTTTGTTTTTCTTGCCTGCCTGTTTACTTTTCTTCCTTCATATATATTTTTTGCTATGCACTATTTAAGACCTTTTGCAGTCAGATAAGTGGGCTACTACTCTATGATTTCTTTTATTGTTTTCATGTCTATAATATTATTGCTTGACTCAATGTTAGATAAACATTTATCATCTTCTATTTTATTTCTGGCATTTTAAGCTAGTTCATTGATCCACTATTACTCAAAGTCTGATTTATGCATACCAGATAAATATAATTTCAGAGAGTAAAGTACATTGATAAACATTTCTAATAAGGACAAAGATGCATCTGTCAGTTTTCTCTTTAGCTTTGCAATTAAATCAAGAAGAATGTCCAAAGTAAGGTTAGAGTGTCTTTGAAAGTTCTTAAATGAATGTTGATCTCCTTTAAAACACAAAAGGAGGTCTCTGGTTAAATCCCAGTTTTAGTATCAAACTATCATTAAGAAATATTGTTTCATGTATGCTGAATTAAAAAAAAAACATTTTCACGTTGTTTTTTATTTTATATGTAATGTTGAGAATCAAACCCAGTGCCTCACACATGTGAGGCAAGCGCTGTACCACTGAGCCCCAGCTCCATGTATGCTGAATTTAATTTTATAATTACTTTCTGATTTTTTTTGAAAATCATGTGTGTTTTTCATTTATACTGGTGATATAAAGTTTTCTGATAAAAGTGAATGTAGTAGCTGGGCACGGTGATGCATGCCTGTAATCCCAGCAGCTCCAGGAGGCTGAGACAGGAGAATTGCGAGTTCAAAACCAGCCTCAGCAAAAGTGAGGTGATAAGCAACTCAGTAAGACCCTGTCTCTAAATAGAATACAAAATAGGACTGGAGATGTGACTCAGTGGTTGAGTGCCTCTAAGTTCAATTTAACCTTTAAAAAGTACATTACTAATGACTGAGGGTATAGCACATTGGTAGAATACATTCTTGAAACTTGATGCTTACTTTGTTTAAAAAAAATGACATTAACATAAGAAGTTAAATGAAGATGAGCAGAGGTAACATGAGATGTCGTTAGCAGGAATGAAATAACCTGGATTTTCAGCCTGCAAGTGATATCTCCCAGGCAAATGCCCAGGTGTGTTAGCTCACCTTCCAGGCCTCAGGGGCTTCTGTAAAATGGGAACAAAGGTATGAGCTACTTATAATTTGGCAGTGAGAACTAAGTTATTCATTTTATGTAAAACATATTTCAAAGTGCTCAATAAATAATTTATTACCATCCTTATTAGGATAAGTGAAACTTGTTTAATCACAACTTATTCTCAAGGTTATTTAAGGCAATGGTTCTCAACCTTGGGCGTGTTGCAGAATCATCAGGAGAATATAGAGGAACAGGCTCACTGAAGCAGAACTGGGCAGGAGTATTTTTACCAAGTGATTTTTGATGCCAAACAAAGTGTGAAAACTACTGGAACTCCATCAGAGAGCCACTAATGCATGCTAAGAAGAACCTTCCCATTTGGGGCTAATTAATGTTTTCCTAGGCTATTGTTCTTTTTTGCTGTCTGTTATGTCATAAGAATATAGAAAGAGGCATAAAAATACTTGTTGGATGAACAAATAAATGAATGAACAAAAACAGAACTAAATTAATTACAAGTTTTGTCAAATTATCTTCCCCCAGAAGCTTGATATATCTGGAATGGAGACTTGGTCAGCTTTTCAAAATAGCCCCACAAAGAAGACCCTAAGGTAAACATGTCTGTGAGTTCCACTGTGGGTGCATTCTGTCAGATATCCTGTTATAAAATGTATATACACACACAAGGACTTTTCCTTGGGCTGAAAATAACCATTTTGAAAATGTAACGAAAAAAATGTCTTATTCCACTTTTAATCATATCAAAATTTAAACATAGTGAAATTAAAATTATTTTTCCCTAATCAATTTTTAACCTTAAGATCCTTTCAATAAACATCTTGACATTTGAAAAAATGGCTTTGAATTTTATTGGAAAGAATACATGCATGCCCAAAAGACAAACAAAACTAAGTTCACATAGTAAGCCAGGAAAAATTGAAACACAGGGAAAATGTTTCTGATGACAGTTACTCAAATCATATCAATAAAAAGAAAACATTTCCAAGTATCAAATTGGAAAATATTGAAAATACCAACAAAGGGATTTGGAATTAGGAAATCTAAGGCACTGCTTTTCAGATCTTCTGTACATTCTGAATACCAAGCTTGGCAATTATTTGTTTATTCATTTTTTATAAAAAAATCTTTAAAATGTGCAAGCTCTTTTAGCAATAATTTCCTTTGTAGGGTTATAGTATAAGGAAGTTATCTAAACTATATAAAGTTTTGTTTCTCTATAAAGAAGAAAAGATACAGAACACAACTAAAAGGATGAGCAAAAGGATATTGGTACATTTTAAAATGAAAGATATAGTGTATATATGATAATAAATACATGTCAAGTATGGTCAGAGGAAATTGTGCATAACATATTTCTAAGTAAAGAAATATGATTTATAAAAAAAGAAAAATGACATAATATTTAAATCCATACATTAAAATCTAGCAGTGGTTAATTTTTGCTTTTACTTTTATTAAAAAATAATTTATACATACATACTACTAGAAGATTATAGCTTTTATAATTCACTGAAGTCAATCTTTGTTTCTCTGTAATAGACCATATTTATTAGTCTCCTTTAATTTGATCCAAGGAAATACATGAAGCTACTCTTTTGTTCCAGAGTCTACACCTTATAAGGACACTTCTGTAAATGATAAGTTTGTTTCCACTAGAATACAGGTAGAGAAACTTTATCCTTCTGGGCAGAACACAACTCTATATTTGAAAGTATGATAGTTTTAGAATGAGAACTAGCATTTAATCCTAGCTTAATCTTGAGCAAGTAACACAATCTCTTTTAAGTCACAGTTTTCTCATCTACAAAATGGGGAAAATATCTGTAGGAGTGTTGAAAGGATTCAGTGAGAGTGTGTATACCTGTGTGTATGTGTGCATGTGTGTTTAAGCATTTGAGAATGCAAAATTGGGGGCTGGGGCTGGGGCTCAGAGGTAGAGCATTTGCCTGGCATGTGTGAGGCACTGGGTTCGATTCTCAGCACTGCATATAAATAAATAAAATAAAGGTCTATCAACAGCTAAAAAAGAAAAATTTTTTAAAAAAGAATGCAAAGTTATATGTCAATAGTAGAACATTAATGCTGAAAGGCACCTTGAAGCCATTCAATACTATTCCCCAAGCAAGAGGACACTTTTAATCTAAGAAAGATATACATACTCAGAGGGGGTCTGAGCTTTGGCACCTGTACAAAAGTTATCAGCAAACTCAACTCTGAAGGAATTTGACCCATTTAAAAAAAAAAATCCTATGCCATTCAACAATTAAAGCATTGTATAAAGATAAATAGAGGGGTCGTGGTTCTTCTCAAAGAAACATACAATGTAAAAGGAATAATAAAACCTCATGATTTAAATCCCTATAAAATTAATGCATTGTATGTGAAGAATTAGCATAAAACATACTGACATTTATAGAATTGTTTCCAAAATACAGTGAAGGAATTCCTTGTTAGAGAAAACAGTGGTTTGGAATCGTTTCCTCATGTGAGCCATAAAAAGTCTTATGCTTTGGTACTTTTATTTAGTTGCTTTAAACCACAATTGAGTTCATGTAAATTGGAGCTTAGTTCTCAAATATTTTTAATCTCCCTATTTCCACAGTGGAATCAGCCACTGAATTCTAAGGATTATAAGGGAATTTCAAAGATAGGGCTGGTTTGCCACCAAAGAAAATTGGTATTGAAGGGGCACACTCAAACAAAGAGCTATCTTCTCCAGTCTCTTTTGGAAATATTATCTAAACTTTTTATTAAGCTTGAATAAATTTTTGAATGTCTTTAACCAAGTCAGCAGGATTGCTGTCGGGTTGGTGTCAATTCAATCTGCCCTTTACCTGTCAAATCTACCTAGTCAACTTAAATGAGTCTCATTTTCAATTTTCAAGACGAACACTTAAATATCATTGTCTCTTACACCAAAATGATACCGAGATGATGGGATTCACCATCTTTTCAAGTCATTCTGAAGTAATTATTACTCTTTATTGTGGTAAAATACATATAGCATTAATCATTTAAATTATTTTAATGTAATTCCGTAGCATTAAATGTTGCCCTTTTTTTTTTTTTTAAGTGTTTCTCCATTAAGAAGTTGCCATCCACCACTCGAGCTCCCTCATCCCATGACAACTACTAATCTGTTTTCTTTCTGTGGATTTGCCTGTGATGAGGGGGATTATTCTTTTTAATCTCCCTCTACTCCGTCCTACCTTGGACCTCAGGAAACCTAGACTGTACCAACAGGGAACCCCTGGTTCCTCCAGCAGAGCAACAACCTGCCAGCTCCCTGCTGCCCTCCCTCGACTCCACCACTTGCTTCCTGGAGTCAGCTGAACCTTCACCTGTGATGTCCTGGAAGCAGCCCTCTCCCCGCCGTTATGTTCTTCCCAGTTACTCCTTTCCTGTGGGCTGTCCCTTGTGCAATGCCCGTCGCTCTGCTAACTCAATTCATTAAAGCCTTTTCTTTTAAATTATTATTTTTCAACTTTATAATCCTTATTATAAATGCAAGGGCTTGAAGACCATATCATTTCTCCAAGAGGATATTCAGGTGAAGGTAAAAATGAAGAGCCTCAGTGTCAATTTTTTGAAAAATTAAGTCTGCATCCAGTCGTTTCTAGTTTAAGGTGTTTATTTTCTGTTTCAAGCATTTTTTTTTTTCATCTATCCCTCTTGATTCCATATGTTCCAATCCTCATTGGACACTTTCTTTTTCAGGTCTGAAAAGTGCTCCACAAATAGTACATCCATAGTAAGTATGTGTTGAACAAATGAAAAGTAAACACTTAATTGGAAGCATGAAAACCACAAGAAAAGTATATGACAATCAACTCAGAATGAAAATGAAGTTACACAAATATACATATATAAAATATAGTACTGCACAATTTTTGATCTGTGCTTTTCCCATGTCATAGAATCTTTAAAATTGCTAGACACATTATTAATGTAGAATTCCTTCTCTGATTTGAAGAACCAGAATACTTGTCTTTAAAATGATTTCAAAACATAGTTGTATCTGCAGTTACTGAAATCCCAGGCAGCATTTTGTAATAGATGGTGTGTAATTCTTTATATTTAGGCCAAATTTTAACTTGAGTAAATTTAAACTGTTTGGTGGATGAACTCTTTCAATCAGAGAGGTTAGGGATCCTTCAAGTCTTAAGATAATTTAGTCAACTTTGGTACTAAAGAGCAAATTCTCATTTTGAGTACAATATTTGTTTGGAAATGCCCTTGTGTTCCTTTTTAAACTTTTTATTTTGATCTTTTGAATTGTGAGAAAAAAAAATAAGGATGCCAAACACTTTACGTATTAGCCAATGAATAGAAAAATCTTGTAAGAGAATTCTGTGTAAGGCATAGCACCCTATAATCACCCCATAAAATAAGAAATATTTACAAATGCCAGGTTTTCAGTGGTGCAATAAATACAGCAGTGACTTAAGTAAGTAATTCGGCACAACCTCTATGGCAAAGCACATTTAAGGATATTAACAAGATTTGTCACTCAATTCTGATATGAATATGAGCTTTACAGAATTATTGAAAGGAAAGACCGTCAAAACTCTACCAGCTTTCTGCTGAGGTTGGTTGTAAACCACACTGTATCTCAGTTTACACACAGGAATCAGAGCACGTTTTTACTGCTTCACAAAGAACTTTCAATGAGTTCATTCACAAAGCCTGTTTCATAAACTCTAAAATCATAAATCTATGTAAATGATGGCTGTTTATCCTCTCCAGACTGAGAAGGAAAAGGTGAAGTAAAAAGAGGAAAAGTTTGTCCTATCGTAAGGAAAAATTTACCATGAGGTTTGTCAGAAAAAGCACATCAATTCAGGCTGACACTAACAAGTTTCTAAATATAACCTCTAGCCTATAAAAGTAACATATTGAAAAAATTAAATGAAAAGCAAGTTAATGATGATGTCATTAATCAGCTCATACTGAGAATCATCTCAGTAGGTAAAACTGGGCTACATTAATGACCCAGTGAAGAAATAAAATCAATTCTAAGGACATAAAATTGTTTTAACACCTTGAGAATTTAGACCCAATATTGCTTTTATAATTTGTTTTATGCCCTTAGAAAGTAAGGGTTTATAGCACTGAGGTTTTTACCTTTCCCAAGGAGTAAATTTCTGTAAGGTTGTCTAGCATGGATTATTTAAAGGATTTTTGGTTTGTTTGTTTCTCCAAGCAAAACACTTTTAAAAATATCATTAAAATTTGTGTTTCTTTGAAGTGAGTTCTAAGGAGGCTCCATTGTAAAGTGACCTCCCTTGATATTCTGGCCTATCTTGAGGTTTTCTGAAATAAAAGGAAATGGTGGAATGGCATCTCAACAAGGGCGGAGGAAGGTGTGAGAGGGAAAAGGGAAAGAGGGACCCAGGGGATAGTCAGCTCTCAGAGACATTTGGGCAGTTGTTTCAGGTAGCAGAGCAGAGGAGATAAGAATAGGTGGGGGCATTTATGTTTAATATACCTTCATGGGATTAATGTTGTCTTGATTAAAACAAACTTAAGAACACAACATTATTATAATGTATTGGAACCAAATGCTTCCCGTGCAATTTTTACAACTGAACAAGTTTTGACTTTTAAACAGAGCTCACACTGATAACAGTCAGAATCCCATATTTGGATCAGAGCTGAAGGCAAACAATGGAAATAAAGTCACAAATGTGTTATGATTGTCCCCACACTTCTAAAGAAGACGATAATGAAGATGACAGGTAAAGTCACCATCGTTTCTAATTGTAAACATGGAAATAAGTGTCAGCAGAGCTTTCTCCAATTCCTTGGCCTAGTTTCAAATTACTCAAGTCCCCCAAGAAAACTAAATCTTATCCCCACACCCCCCCCCTTTTTTTTTTCTTGGAAGAAACTCTTTCTGAGACTCCAAACCAGGAATGGTTTCTCAGTCACTTTGAATCAGCTTAAGGAGTGTTTTGTCTTGCCCTAGAATTTCCCCCGAGATCTTTTCAGAATAGAATCTTATGGAAAGACTATTGTTTCTGATTTATCTTGATTTGTATTTAGTTAAATTCAAGTGTCATTTTTCTCTGTACCAAATCAGAAAAGATGATTTAAAAAAAAAAAAAGATTGCTGAGATACACTTCCACTCAATACACTGGAACATCCCTTCGTGTAAGATTCTTTAACAGCAGCTTAGAGAGACCTCAGGGTGAACAGGGTGGATAGCCTGACGTTGAGGAGTTTGTATTCTAGAGAAGGAGGCAGAAATGTAAACACCAAACCAATTTATAAATGTCAGATTCCTGGGAAAGGAAGATGGACCCCACTAGGGATGATCAGAACAGTGTAAAAGCAGGTCTTGAAAGTTATATTGGATTGGACCATCAAGTTGGAGCTGGCACTCATAAAGAAAGCCTTGGGTTTTAACCTACTTCTTACTGACAACTAAGACCCTATTATCACCGATCCTTAGAAGTTCCAAGGCTTTCTGACACTGTTCACATTCTTTGTTACACAAACTTAAAATATCTGGCTAATTCAGTTGCTTAATCAGCCAGCTGCATTTTTTTTTCTTCCTTCCAACTGTGGCTAGTTGCTCGGGGTCAGCACCTGGGACTGCGTTGGCAGAATGACTGTCTAAGATAAGGAATCACGTTTCAAAGACATTTTCAAATGCAGACTTTAACCTTCATGCTGCACTCAAGTGAATAAAAATGGATCTCCTTTTAAAAATCTACCAAAAAATTCATTTGAATGTTGACCTAGTTCCCCTTCTGCTGTTTCTCCCTGTCTGGCAAAGGTGAAATTGATGAAGATTTCTGATTTGCCTTGGGGTATGATAGGTATCTCCATTAGTTTCTAGAGGAGCATAATAGTTCAGGTAAGTGGCACTTGAAACCTGCTTGGAGGGTGTTCCCTGTATTATTCATTTTTAGTTGGAAAATTTTTGCAGCTCGTGAACTTATGATGGTAAATGAGAAAAAAAAATGATTGAATTGAAAATGTTCTCATTTTGTTCCATTATCCTCAGTAATATTCTTCCTGCTTAGGAAGAGTAACCTTTTCTATTCCTCATATCAACTCAAAACAACTACCTGGGACCATCAACGGCCCAGTGAATGGCTTGTGAGTGTAACTCAGCCTTGCATCTACTGTACTGGAGTGTTGATGCTCAAATGTGGTGGTGGGTCAGCAGCAGCACCACCTGAGAGTTTGCTAGAGAATCTGCATGCGTACATTAAACAGAGAGGCAGTGCACTAGAGATTGACTTCAAGGGAGAATAATCAAGAATAATAGCACATCCTGTAGAAATTCAGGTTTGGCTTTGAAGAAAAGCAGTACCACAAATGATTCAGGACCCAGAGGAGTTTGTACATCTGTGTTGTTTTGCCTTGATATTTAAACAGGGTAGTTTGATCAACAATCACTTACATAAAGAAAAGAAGCACCATTTCTCTTTCCTCCATTGAGTTCTTTATGGCTCCATGTCACTGCTTTTGATAGGCCTGAGGCCTGCAGTTTGTCTCCAAGACAGAGACAAAGAAGAATAGCTTGCCGCTAACACAAACAAGAGGGTAAAACTCAATAATTCAACTATCACCTGCCAGTTCATCCTTCTTTTAAACTCAACCCTGATGACTCCCCAGAGCCTGGCTCTCTCCCATCTGGCCCATTCTGGACATTCAAAGGTTTGAGCGGAGATGAAAGGGGCTGATGGAAGCAGCCAGGACAGGGTGAGTATCGTGGCCCAGTGATGGCTGGCAGCTTCCCTCTGCTCATCATTAAGGGTGCTTCTAATCTGTCAATGCCTCCTTTTGAACTTTGGTTCCCAGACCAATTCATGCCAGAATATTAGTATCTCCAGATCTCATTGCCCATCCACACTGGGAGCCGTGGGGTGAAGGTGTGAGCTCATTCCCTATTAATTGAGAGAAATCAAAGTTTTACACAGATGTGAGTAAGAGAACCTTCCCAAGCTCCAGGAAAGGAAAATAAGATGCTGGTTCTGTCCAGTTGAAGATACTCAGGGGAACTCAGCCAGTGGAACAGATGTGAGGCTCGTATTTATTCAAGGCTGGGTCTATGCACCCGAGTTGGGTCTTTTATCTTCTATTGCACTCATCTTACCAGTGAGTGCAGCCATGTGTCTTGGTGTGTGACTGAATGGGATGTTATTGAAAAGCTCATGTTTCGACAGTTGCCACGATCATTCATGCAGCTTCGTAGCCCATAGGGACACAGATAAATTCTCTCTCATGAGAAAACATCAATGAATCAAAATAAAGGTTATAAGCCAGTCACAAGGAGCTTACTTGTGTACAGGTAGTATGCAAATTAGTCTCTTTTTTGAAGGTATCCAGCAAAAATGTGTGGAAGTTGAAAAGCTGGGGTTCTAGGATTGTTCCCTATAAGACCTTGGAATTTTACTTAGTTTCTGTGAACTTTGTTTCATCCTTTTAAAAACAGTGATTTACATTTTGTGATATAGAACACTGTTCTTAGGAAATTTGGTGTTAGTGAAAGAAATATGTATGAGGATTAGCAATGAACAAACTTTTTTCATTCGATTAAATTCAAGAAATAATGTATTAGACATGGTTAAATGGGCTGCTTTCCCTTGAAAAATCTCAGTATCCATTGTGTGTTAACATAGAGAGTAAATATTCAAGAAATGCAGCACACTGGATCCCCTCCAGATCCTTGACTGCGATTCCCCCTTACCTGAGGAGATCCATTTATATCCCCTGGAACTGGGAATTGCTGTCAGGGGTGATCACCAAGACAAGTAACAGGAATGATAATTTTGATTCTATGATCTTGAAGGTAGCCCAGTTTCTCCTTTGTTTCTTTCTTGACAGGACTGCCCCAAAGCTAAAGCAGTAAGAAAGTCATTTATATATCGGGCCACTGCACAGCTGGTCTCCTCTACCTTCCAAATGTGTATTTAGGTAGAAGCAATTAGCTCACAATTAAAAGTCAACTTTGAATGCAGAATAGTTGGATAATAAATTGACCAAGTGGAAGAAAACTGCTTTTTTTTTTTCATTACTATTCACTGGGAAGTAAGATTCATATAAAATTCACACCAATGATTTAAAATGAAATTATTTGCTTGAAAGAGAACAAAATGCCTCCCCATCTATTATAACACAGTTAGTTTGAATTATTTCTAGGGTCCAGCTTCTAAAAGCTCAATCTTGTATCCTTTTTTTTTCCCTAAACAAATGGTAATTTTTGTTACATCCATTAAGCAGAACTACTTCACTGGGAACATAGTAAAACTAGAAAACTGTGTGCTTACAGTATTTGTACCAAACACTCATAATTGAGTGTTAATATACAGGAAAAAATGTGCAAGTTCTCTATAAAATATATTTCACTAAAATGAATCATTCTGGGATAGTGTTTTAAATTTTGAAGAATTCCAAGATCAAAAGAATTCAAGGTTAAAAGGACAGAAGACAGAGGTTATAATTTTTTATGGCTTCTAAGAACTAGGCTAGAATTAAAAATAAATAATTCTCAACTCTGCTTTAACAGAATATGATGGCAATCTACCTAAGTTATCATTTTCAGATGTCTCTCTCCAACTACAAACATATTGACATATTTTCTTTTTCTCCTTTACAAACCTATCGGTAAACTTCTCTCTGTTTCAAATGACACATCCAGTTCATGTCTACATTTGGGAAGCTGTTAAATTATTTAACTTCAAAATGAGCTATATCTCAGCCTTCATAAAGGTAGTTCCTGGAATCGTTCTAATTTTGAGCGCTCATTCCCGGCTAGAGCTTATTATTTCTAGAAGAATATGTGCTGACAGGCAGGGACAGAAAGGTCATGAGGAGGGTCAATTTTAAACAGAAATGTGATTTATATGCTATAAAGCACTCTATTATTATTAGATCGAAGTGGAAGTTCAGGGAAAGAATATGGGATGCAAAAAGTCTCTTGTTTCTGAAAGTTCAGAAAGATTTTCAGGGGAAATTGTGCTATGAATTTCCACTTCACCAAAACAAAAGCACATGGTAAGTACAGAAAAAAACTAGGAAGAGTTATACAAGCCCAAAGTGTATGATATTTTAGGCTAATGTAGCTAAAATATTTGATTTTTATGGTTAGAGATAATAGGATTTATATATATATATATATATATATATATATATATATATAACTTTTTTCTTACATTATTACTAATTGTTTTTAAAATGTAATATCTGTTAAACATAGTTTTACATGCTGGGTACAGTGGTGCACGCCTGTAATCCCAGTGACTCAGGAGGCTGAGGCAGGAGGATCGCAAGTTCAAAGCCAGCCTCAGCAAAAGTGAGGTGATAAGCAACTCAGTGAGACCCTGTCCCTAAATAAAATGTAAAATAGGGTTGGGGATGTGGCCCCGTGGTCAAGTGTCCCTGAGTTCAATCCCCAGTAGCCCCCCCCCAAAAAAAAAAAACCCAATGGTTTTTCATGCTGCTGAGAACCTCATCCTTTGAGGTGTTCAATGCCGTGTATTCATTTGTATCGTTTATTTGTATTGTTTTATTTTTCTGTGTGTTGGAAAGAAAAAGAGAAAGAGCAAGAAAGAGAGAAGAAGGAGGAGGAGGAGGATGAGGAGGAGGAGGACGAGGGGAAAGAGAGAGAGAGAGAGAGAGAGAGAGAGAGAGAGAGAGAGAAGTGGAGGAGGGAGCACTAACTCCATAATTTAGAGTCAATGTTAGAACATGACAGCTTTTCCAGAGTCAAAACCAGCTTTAGACTTATACGGCAAACACTAAAAAAACAAAAGGAAAATAAATTAAGATGCCTTCACAAACCAAAAAAATGAGATCTGTTCCTTTGCTGAAGGTAAGGATGTCAGTCACGCTGGTCCAAGAGGGAGGGCTTTCCTGCCTAGAGCCCCGTCCCTAGGCCTTCAGTGCGTCATCTGCAGCCAGTTGACTGTGCTTCGAGTTGGTGATGAATTACACTCCGTTTCCTTGGTCTAATCCTTTTCATTTATTTATATTTTATGGAGGAAACATAAAAGGCTTCTTACAAAAATCCAACTGTTTTTGATAAAGCTTGTCATGTGCAAATAATGGAGCCTTGTCAGGGCCAAGCTTTTCTGGAAATTTATACCTTCTAATAATAATTAAAAGGGGGGAAAAAAACGAAAATCAGAAACAAATAAGAAATATATTGAACTGGATTCAAAGCATGTTTGTGGCTTTCAATCAGTGGCAATAAAGCATTTTCTATCAAAAATGTTTAAACATGACAGTGTAACTAAAATCCATGTTAGGCTTGAATTTTGGATTTTTCAAATAGTGAAACCATGACTTCAATTTTTAAACTTAAGGAAGAAAGAAAACATTTAGTTCTCAGTGAAGCATTGTATTAATAGTCTGGATCAGGAACAGTGAGAAAGAACTGGGCAGGAGAAAGAACTCTTGCACAATAGGACTTTAAAATAGACTAGAAAAGGAGTCTCAGCAAGAGGTTTTTAATTATTCAAAGAAATAAAATTTGTACGAACAAAGTTAAACCTTGGCTATTCACAAAACATACATGAATAGCCAGTGAATTTTAATTTTCTATCTGTTTTTCTAGTCTTTGAAGAAAAAATAACCCAATAACTATTTTTAAATACAATAATAACAATGATCATATTATTAATTAATGACAATGATCAATAGGAATAATTTATAATGTCTACAAATTAAATATCTGAGAAACAATAATCAATTTTGTGTTGATTTCTCTTTTACTTCTTTTTGTATTCCTATTAAATTAATAGAAACTCCAACTAATTACTAGTGGTTCCATTTAATAGATTTCATTTGTTTTGAAATCCTAATGGAATATATTCACTATTCGTACCTTTTATTTCCTCCACCACATAGAGTTTCTATTCATACTAGTTGGTTTTAATCCTGGCTCTATTATAGAACTTTCTAGAGCACGTCTAAAAATACTAATGCCTGGCCCCACCTCAGCACAACTGAAACTCAATCTCCTGGGGTGTGATTCTGGGCATCCATGTTTTAAAAGTTTGTCAGGTGGTCCTCATGCAGAGAGAGGTAGAACCCCGTGCCCCTTATGGGATTAGATCAGAATTCACTTAGCTAAAATATGAATAGTATGGGTACCATGGGTTCAAAAGTCTTATGCTCATTTGAATAAACAGAATTCCTCCCATTTTCCATCCTTACAGGGGCCGGAGGCAGGATACCAGTGGGCATGCAAAATTCTCCATTTAAATCCAAACTCTGATATTTATTTAAAACGTGATTTGGGTTGGACACTGTGGCACACGCCACAGTGGCTCAGGAGGTTGAGGAAGGAGGATGGTAACTTTAAAGTCAGCCTCAGCAACTTAGTGAGGCCCTAAGCAACTTAGCAAGACCATGTCTCAAAATAAACAAACAAACAAACAAATAAATAAATAAATAAAGGGCTGGCTCAGTGGTTAAGTACTCCAGGATTAAATCCCCAGTACTAAAAATTAAACTAAATTAAATGTGATTTTGGTTTTGCCTGTAAAAACAGACTGAACCATAACTTTATTGGAGGGCTATGGGGTAGATTAACTGAGAATACCAAGGGGTCCTAGAGATAGTGCAGACTGCATATCCACATTAACAGATTTGTCAGAAGGTCATCCAAAGCATATAGATGGTGAAGGATGAAACCTGCCTTCTATTTTTTTTTTTTTGTTGTTGTTGTTAAGGCCTTTTTTTTTTTTTTTTTAGTTCATGGTTTCTTTTTTTTTTTATTGGTCGTTCATAACATTACATAGTTCTTAATACATCATATTTCGCAGTTTGATTCAAGTGGATTATGAACTCCCACTTTTACCCCGTATACAGATTGCTGAATCACATCAGTTACCCTTCCATTGATTGACATATTGCCTTTCTAGTGTCTGATGTATTCTGCTGTCTGTCCTATTGTCTACTATCCCCCCTCCCCTCCCCTCCCCTCCCCTCCCCTTTTCTCTCTCTACCCCTTCTACTGTAAATCATGTCTTCCATTTGTATTCTCTTGACTTACCCCTCCTTACCTCTTATATGACATTTTGTATAACCCTGAGGATCGCCTTCCATTTCCATGCAATTTCCCTTCTCACTCCCTTTCCCTCCCACCTCTCATCCCTGTTTACTGTAAATATTCTTCTCAAGCTCTTCGTCCCTACCCTGTCCTTGTTTACACCCCTTATATCAAAGGAGTCATTTGGTATTTGTTTTTTAAAGATTGACTAGCTTCACTTAGCATAATCTGCTCTAATGCCATCCATTTCCCTCCAAATTCTATAATTTTGTCATTTTTTAATGCAGAGTAATACTCCATAGTGTATAAATGCCACATTTTTTTTATCCATTCATCTATTGAAGGGCATCTAGGCTGGTTCCACAGTCTTGCTATCGTGAATTGAGCTGCTATGAACATCGATGTAGCAGTGTCCCTGTAGCATGCTCTTGTTAGGGCTTTAGGGAATAGACCGAGAAGGGGAATAGCTGGGTCAAATGGTGGTTCCATTCCCAGCTTTCCGAGAAATCTCCATACTGCTTTCCAAATTGGCTGCACCAATTTGCAGTCCCACCAGCAATGAACAAGAGTGCCCTTTTCCCCGCATCCTCTCCAGCACTTATTGTTGTTTGACTTCCTAATGGCTGCCAGTCTTACTGGAGTGAGATGGTATCTTAGGGTAGTTTTGATTTGCATTTCTCTGACTGCTAGCGATGGTGAGCATTTTTTCATGTACTTGTTGATTGATTGTATGTCCTCCTCTGAGAAGTGTCTGTTCAGGTCCTTGGCCCATTTATTGATTGGGTTATTTGTTATCTTATTGTCTAATTTTTTGAGTTCTTTGTATATTCTGGTTATTAGGGCTCTATCTGAAGTGTGTGGAGTAAAGATTTGTTCCCAGGATGTAGGCTCCCTATTTATCTCTCTTATTGTTTCTTTTGCTGAGAAAAAACTTTTTAGTTTGAGTAAGTCCCATTTGTTGATTCTATTTGTTAACTCTAGCGCTATGGGTGTCCTATTGAGGAATTTGGAGCCCGATCCCACAGCGTGTACATCATAACCAACTTTTTCTTCTATCAGATGCGGTGTCTCTGATTTAATATCAAGCTCCTTGATCCATTTTGAGTTAACTTTTGTGCACGGCGAGAGATAGGGATTCAGATTCATTTTGGTGCAAATGGATTTCCAGTTTTCCCAGCACCATTTGTTGAAGATGCTATCCTTCCTCCATTGCATGCTTTTAGCCCCTTTATCAAAAATAAGATAGTTGTAGTTTTGTGGATTGGTTACTGTGTCCTCTATTCTGTACCATTGGTCCACCCGCCTGTTTTGGTACCAGTACCATGCTGTTTTTGTCACTATTGCTCTGTAGTATAGTTTGAAGTCTGGTATCGCTATACCGCCTGATTCACACTTCCTGCTTAGTATTGTTTTTGCTATTCTGGGTCTTTTATTATTCCATATGAATTTCATGATTCTTTTATCTATTTCTACAAGATATGCTGTTGGGATTTTGATTGGCATTGCATTGAACTTATAGAGAACTTTTGGTAATATCGCCATTTTGATGATGTTAGTTCTGCCTATCCATGAGCAGGGTATGTTTTTCCATCTTCTAAGGTCTTCTTCTATGTCTTTCTTTAGGGTTCTGTAATTTTCATTGTATAAATCTTTCACCTCTTTTGTTAGGTTGATTCCCAAGTATTTTATTTTTTGGGGGGATATTGTGAATGGAGTAGTTGTCCTCATTTCCGTTTCAGAGGATTTGTCGCTGATATACAGGAATGCCTTTGATTTATGCGTGTTGATCTTATATCCTGCCACTTTGCTGAATTCATTTATTAGCTCTAATAGCTTCTTTGTAGACCCTTTTGGGTCTGCTAGGTATAGAATCATATCATCTGCAAATAGTGATAATTTAAGTTCTTCTTTTCCTATTTTTATGCCTTTAATTTCTTTTGACTGTCTAATTGCTCTGGCCAGTGTTTTGAGGACTATGTTGAACAGAAGTGGTGAGAGAGGGCATCCCTGTCTTGTACCAGATCTTAGAGGGAATGCCTTCAATTTTTCTCCATTCAGAATGATGCTGGCCTGTGGCTTATCATAGATTGCTTTTACAGTGTTGAGGTATGATCCTGTTATCCCTAATTTTTCTAGCGTTTTGAACATAAAGGGATGCTGTACTTTGTTGAATGCTTTTTCTGCATCTATTGAGATGATCATATGGTTCTTATTTTTAAGTCTATTGATGTGGTGAATAACATTTATTGATTTCCGTATATTAAACCAGCCTTGCATCCCAGGGATGAATCCTACTTGATCATGATGTATAATTTTTTTGATATGTATTTGAATCCGATTCGCCAGAATTTTATTGAGGATTTTTGCATCAAGGTTCATTAGAGATATTGGTCTGTAGTTTTCCTTCTTTGATGTGTCTTTGTCTGGTTTCGGAATCAGGGTGATGTTGGCCTCGTAGAATGAATTTGGAAGTTCTCCCTCTTTTTCTATTTCCTGAAATAGCTTGAAAAGTATTGGTGTTAGTTCCTCTTTAAAGGTTTTGTAAAACTCTGCTGTATACCCATCCGGTCCTGGGCTTTTCTTAGTTGGTAGTCTTTTGATGGTTTCTTCTATTTCCTCTATTGTTATTGGTCTGTTTAGGTTGTCTATATCCTCCTGGCTCAATCTGGGCAGATCATAGGACTCAAGGAATTTATCTATGCCTTCACTATCTTCTATTTTATTGGAGTATAAGGATTCAAAGTAATTTCTGATTATCTTCTGTATTTCTGAAGTGTCTGTTGTGATATTGCCTTTTTCATCCCGTATGCTAGTAATTTGGGTTCTCTCTCTTCTTCTCTTCGTTAGCATGGCTAAGGGTCTGTCAATTTTATTTATTTTTTCAAAGAACCAGCTTTTAGTTTTGTCAATTTTTTCAATTGTTTCTTTTGTTTCAATTTCATTAATTTCAGCTCTGATTTTAATTATTTCTTGCCTTCTACTTCTTTTGCTGTTGTTTTGCTCTTCTTTTTCTAGGATTTTGAGATGAAGTATGAGATCATTTATTTGTTGGTTTTTTCTTTTTTTGAGGAATGAACTCCAAGCAATGAATTTTCCTCTTAGAACTACTTTCAATGTGTCCCATAGATTCCGATATGTTGTGTCTGTGTTTTCATTTAACTCTAGGAATTTTTTAATTTCCTCCTTGATGTCTTCTAAAACCCATTGATCACTCAGCAACCTATTGTTCATTCTCCAGGTGATGCTTGCTTTTTCCTTTCTTCTTTTATCATTGATTTTCAGTTTCATTCCATTATGATCAGATAAGATGCATGGTATTATCTCTACCCCTTTGTATTGTCTAAGAGTTGCCCTGTGACATAGTATATGGTCTATTTTTGAGAAGGTTCCATGTGCTGCTGAGAAAAAAGTGTAGCTACTTGATGTTGGGTGGTATAGTCTATATATGTCAATTAAGTCTAGGTTGTTAATTGTGTTATTGAGTTCTATAGTTTCCTTATTTAACTTTTGTTTGGAAGATCTGTCCAGTGGTGAGAGAGGTGTGTTGAAGTCTCCCATGATTATTGTATGTTGGTCTATTAGACTCTTGAACTTGAGAAGAGTTTGCTTGATGAATACAGCTGCACCATTATTTGGGGCATATATATTTATGATTGTTATGTCTTGTTGGTGTATGGTTCCCTTGAGCAGTATGAAGTGTCCTTCTATATCCCTTTTGATTAGCTTTGGCTTGAAATCTATTTTATTAGATATGAGTATGGACACTCCTGCTTGTTTCCGCGGTCCATATGAGTGATATGATTTTTCACAACCTTTCACCTTCAGTCTATGTATATCTTTTCCTATCAAATGCGTCTCCTGTAGACAGCATATTGTTGGGTCTTGTTTTTTGATCCATTCTACTAGCCTGTGTCTCTTAATTGGTGAGTTTAAGCCATTAACATTTAGGGTTATTATTGAGATATGGTTTGTTCTTCTATCCATATTTGTTTATTGATGTTACTAAACCTGATTTGTTATCCTCTTTGACTACTTTCCCCCCTTTACTGTCCTACCTCCCATTGTTGGTTTTCAATGTTGTTTTCCATTTCCTCTTCCTGTAATGTTTTGCCAAGGATTTTTTGAAGAGATGGTTTTCTAGCTGCGAATTCTTTTAACTTTTGTTTATTGTGGAAGGTTTTAATTTCATCTTCTAACCTGAAGCTTAATTTCGCCGGATACACGATTCTTGGTTGGAGCCCATTGTCTTTCAGTGTTTGAAATATGTTATTCCAGGATCTTCTAGCTTTCAGAGTCTGTGTTGAGAGATCAGCTGTTATCCTGATTGGTTTACCCCTAAATGTAATCTGCTTTCTTTCTCTTGCAGCTTTTAAAATTCTCTCCTTATTCTGTATGTTGGACATCTTCATTATAATGTGTCTAGGTGTGGATCTCTTATGATTTTGCACATTCGGCGTCCTGTAGGCTTCTAGGATTTGGGATTCTGTCTCAATCTTCAATTCTGGGAAGTTTTCTCGTATTATTTCACTGAATAGACTGTTTATTCCTTTGGAATGGAGCTCTGTGCCTTCCTGTATCCCAATGACTCTTAAATTTGGTCTTTTGATATTGTCCCATATTTCTTGGATGTTCTGCTCATGGTTTCTTAGCAGACTTGCTGAGCTGTCTATGTTCTTTTCCAGTTGAAATACTTTGTCTTCATTGTCTGATGTTCTCTCTTCTAAGTGATCTACTCTGCTGGTAGTATTCTCAATTGAGTTTTTAAGTTGGTTTATTGTTTCCTGCATTTCTAGAATTTCAATTTGTTTGTTTTTTATTACCTCTATCTCCCTGTGAAATTGATCTTTTACTTCCTGGATTTGTTTGTCAATGTGATCTTTCATTGTCTGATTTTGCTGTCTCATGTCTTCCTTGAGACTCCAGATCATCTGAAGCATATATATCCTGAACTCTTTATCTGATATTCCATCTGTTGCAGCTATTACCTCTTCTAAAGTTGAGTTGACCTGCATTGCTTGTGGTCCTTTCTTTCCTTGTCTTTTCACACTGCTCGCGTTTCTTTCTGCTTGGTGCACCTGTTGTGTTTTGAAATTCACCCCCTATTTATTTATGTTGCTCTTGTATACTTGAAAAGTCTCCCTTGCAGGTGCGGGCGGCGGCTGTGCCCCTACTCCAATTGGGGTGACGTGTCTACCACGCTGGCGGCTCTCTGGGCCTGTTCCGGGAGTGGAAGGCGGCTCTGCTCTGTCCCTATTCTGATTGGGGTGTCGTGACTACAATGCTGGCAGGTCGCTGGGCCTGTTCCGGGCGTGGGCGTTGGGCTTGGCTGGCGGGATTCCACCTAATGGCAGTCCCTAACCTCCCTGCTTGCTAATTAATGGCTTCTCTGAGGCGCCACGCCTTCTGTAGCTGCGGGGCAGGCCGCGCGAATCAGTTGGCCTGGATCTCCGGGGTCCTGCTGCTGGCTGTTTTGATGTTGCAAGCTGTTGGAGAGTGGTGGTGTATTCTTCAGCTTTCCCGGATGGTGGCCGCTGACTGCCTGGATGGAGTGTCCGCTGTTTTGATGTTGCACTCTGAAGGAGAGTGGCGGTGTATCCTTCAGCTTTCCCGGATGGTGGCCGCTGACTGCCTCGGTGGAGTGTCCGCTGTGGGGGATGGGACAGTACCGCTTCCTTCCCCTTCTGAGAACCCGTGCTCGGCCCAAGGGTCCGTGTGGGCTTGGCTGGTGGGATTCCACCTAATGGCCTTCCCTAACCTCCCTGCTTGCCAATTAATGGCTTCACTGAGGCGCCACGCCTTCTGTAGCCGCAGGGCAGGCCACGCGAATCAGTTGGCCTGGATCTCCGGGGCCCTGCTGCAGGCTGCTGCTGCCTTCTATTTTGAAATGGCCTTTGGTTTAAACACAGCAGTAAGTGAAGGAACAATCTAACAGCACAGGGAACTATGGCCAATTAATCACAGAAAAAAAAGAGTACCTTGGAGACACACCCAGTATATCAAAGGAGATGGAGCATCATCAAGGTTGCCTAGAACACCCAGGGAACTGGAAGATGCTCCCATCTTTGAAGCATGCAAGAGTGAATGTATGTAATTACTCTCTACCTTGTTCCAGGTTTTCTTTTCTTGTCAAGGAAACAGAAGAACAAATTATAAGTGGAAATGGATATACTTCTGTAAAAGAAAAGACTAAAAGAAGTCGTGTTGTCACTGCTACAATTGGGACCCTCTGGAACTCTCTGGTATGTTCTTTGTAGGGTTTCACATCTCATACAAACATCTTGAAGAAGGCTGCCATCTGCATGTGTCTAGAAACATTCTTTTCTTTCATTCTCTACTAGCTGATCTTCCCCTTCTCCACCTCATTTCCAAATATCAGTATTGAGTGTTCTCATTTCGGGATGTCATTTTGCATTTCCTTCCTTACTTAGAATAACACTTCTTCTATGTGGTTGATTGCTCAATGTCATTTTCATTGAATGGTTATTAGTTCTCTAAAGCTGCACTAGAAGAGTACCACAGATGAAATAGCACCAATAGCATAAATGAATTTTCTCACTGTGTGGAGGCTAGAAGTTAGAGCTAAGGTGTCAGCAGGGTTGGTTGCTTCTGAGGGTTGAGAGAAGGATCTGTTCCCTGCTTTTCTCCCTGGCCAGTAGATGACCATCTTTCTTCCATGCACACCTGTGTCTGAATTTCCTAAAGACATAAGGCATATTGGATTAGAGACTACCCTAATGTTCTCACATTAGCTTAATTTCTTCTGTAAAAATTTTATTTCCAAATATGGACATACTGAGTTTAAAGGAGGTTCAAAATATGAATTTTGAGAGGCGTGTAATTCAGCCAATAATATCAACCAATGAATGGATGTTTGATAACAAAAAGAATAATAAATATGCTCATGCAAACCATTTTTGTATGTTCAAAGAAAATATAGGCTTTTAAAAATTTATATATGCAAACAAAATCTCTTATACTAAAAACAAAATAAAGCAATAATAAAATAAAGACATATAAATTAAAACTTTTGTTTTAGAGGAAACCTAATTACTTTTGTCCTTACAAATTTAAGAATTATCTCTAGGAGATCAGCATATTCACAACACTGTTTTACTCATAGTTTTTTAAAAACATAATTCATTTTTCTCCTAGAATAGTAAAATAATATTAGATGACAAAAAAAATGAAGTACTTTCCTTTGTGCTTAAATAATTTCCAACTAGGTCCTTTAGCACTTCAAAGAGGTTTTAGGACAAGGAAAATGCCTTTGCCATTTGCCATTTTACATCTCAGGCATCCCCATCCTAATCTCTTTTGCTACAAGTGATTTCACATTTAAACTAGTTTTGGAGTAAAAGAAAATTCAGTCCCAGTGTGAGCAGTGTGATCCCTACAGGAATTCCACTTTGGGCCCTCGCTGTGGCCAAACTGAGAGCAGATGAAAGACCTTAAATCCACATTCACTTGAGGAGTATCATGCAAGCCCAAAGAGCAAGGATTACTAGCCAGGTTGAAAAGGGAGATTCTAGATCATTCCTACTAATTTCCAAATTAAGTTTGAGGAAACTAGTGCATTATTCTGATGTATGAGCAAGGTATGGAATCCAGTCATTGTTGGTTCCCCTGCCTGAGGATGGGGAAATCAAATACATGAAAATAAAAATAATTGTGTCATTAAAATCTTTTTTTTTTTTACTAGAATCATAACTACCATTGGAGACAATGGCTAGATACAGCATGGCCTGTTTTGACATTCATAAAAGTTCATAGCTAAATACTATGGCTAGTCTGCAGGCTATATGTTGACCATTTTAAGTTTTATGGAGAAGATCAAAATGTATAAAATAATAAAACCTCTGAGGGGTGTATCCAGCTATATTCGAGTAACCACCAGGATGGGCCATGTAAAATTCTCACAATGTGTATGTATACTGGTTTATTTTATTAGCACATTTAGCAAGAACACCATTTCTGTGCAACAGAAAAATTACCCACCTTGTGCATTCATTTGCTTTCTAATTTTATTTTTGTTCCATTGCCACATGATTATGTAATTACACAATTTCACTGTATCAATTTTAGCCCTGACAATTAAGTTACAGTTTTCAGTGACAAACACAGAATTTTGGCACCACCAAAACTGAGTTTTACTAAAGATCCATCAAAATAACCTCTTAAAATGTAATCTATATGCATTTCTAGTCCATTTTAAATCTTAATTTTATGTTTCACTTTAGCCCTATGAATAGTTCTGGATATAGATAAGCAGTAGGCATTCAGGAGCATTAGTACTCAGAGTTACTATGAGTGAAGGATGTGTTTTTAAATAATGATGACAATGTATCCAGAAAGGGTATAAATCATTCTGAAGTGTCCTAGTTTGAGCTAGATTTTGCAGGATCTCATGGAAGAGGCGATGAAGAAGCAAAATGAAATTACCCACCATTCCTAAAATTTATTTAAAAAGAAAAAAAATTATATTGTATTAAATCCTCTCAAATGTCAGAGTTCAAATCTTTATACATCTCTGGCATACCATCTCATTAGAAACTGACCCCAAATATCCCTCCAAAAATGTTTCCCATTTCCCTTTCTTCTGCCTTCGATCACAATACAGCATTTGTCTTCAGTACCTGTGCACAAGTAGCTCTACATGCCCTGTTGCCTGCACACACTGCTTAGTCTCAATTGGTTTTGAAATCCAAACATTTTCAGGCTCATTCACATTTGCTATATCTTCGTCCACATCATCATCAAAGGGAAAAGCATCTCAGCAACTTCCAATGTAAAAAGAGACCCTAACAGAGAAAAGAGACACAAGTTACCTACAAGAAGGTCTCCATATGGGACAAAGTTTTCACCACGCATTTGGGAGAAAATTCAAGAGGCGTTCTAAGATTTGGAGATGGGTATTCTTCTTTCAAATACTTTTATTCCAAAAAAAAAGAAGAAAAAAATCCTTTAGACTTGGGCATGGGAAACAAGCAAGTGCCTCCAGATGAGTGAATCTCCAACCAGGTAACTTTCTCACCTGGCAGTTGAGAAATTAGGATCCGAACAGCTAAATAATCAAATAGATCTGCAAACCTCTCAGTGAACCCTATCCAACTCTTAGATGAATTTGTAGCAAACCTGGGCTGAGTTTGGAGAAATTCAAAGCAATTTTATGGTTGCAGATGGAAACCAGGCTCAACTCAGCAGGTTAAATGAACCTGAAACTCAAGGGCCATCTCAGGGGTCTGAACCCAAGCAAACCAAAACAAAGTAATGATTCCCAGTGAACACTGGAAGTCCCCAATGCATTGTCTTGGCAGAAGCTGAGCACAGATTTGTTTTATATTATTCAAAACTGATAAGTGGGAAAATTAACAAAGGTTTCTGAGATGATTTCTCTGGAAGATCTGTATTATTTGGAGGCAAAGTGAATGGACTTTCAGGATTTCTCCCTTTATGGAAGCAAAGTTTTCAGAAAATAATTTAAAATGTTTAAACCAACAATCATATTGGGAGGTTGACAATTAAACACAGAACCAAAATAACTCTTTCTAAGCTATTGCAGGGAAAGGGTGTCAGGTCTTGAGAGCAAGAGTTTGCTATAAAGATTGTTTTGGGAATAGAATATCAGGACTGAATTATCTAGCCATAGTCCTTGACATCTGGTTTTGCACCCCACTTCAGATGTTCTGGTCAACCACAAGATTCCACATGATATCAGGCCAATGTTGTGCATGCTTGATGAAGCCGAACAGCCTTACTTGGAAAATACCCTGAATCCAGCAACTAGAGAAGAACTCCTTGACTTCAGAAAGGTGATACTGGCTTCTTCCGAAGAGCTTTGGTAAAAAACAATGCCTTCCATTCACCAGGGAGGTCTCGGTGCATGACTGTGTCTGTCTCTGTCTTTTTGTCATGTTTTCTGGGACATCAGGGAACTCTATTTAGGAAAGAATTTTCAAAATTGGACCAGATTTTAACTCAAGTCAATTGATTTTTTTCCTATCCTGATCACTCTTGGTTTCAAAAGTTATTAAAAATCAAAGTGGTCCAATTTATTTTTAGAAGTAAGAGAGGAGAAATAATGACTATCATGTACTAGAAAATAGACTCTCTCGTTTGATACCTATTTCCTTCCACAAAAGATCTAAGCAGAAAGTTTTCCAGGTCTGTCTTCTGTTCTTTCTCTCTGGCCCATTTCCATGGCATTGTTCCCATGACCTGGGTGTTAATAAGTATTTTCATGCTCTTTCTACCAATTTTCTATTAAAATGCTGCATATAGTTTCTAATTCACCTACATTGATCTTTCCTTCAGAGAAAATGACTGCTTGCTTTCAAATATTCTGTGAAACATCAGATAAACAAGTAATTTAATATATTTATAACATAGTCTATAACTTTTACTGAGGATCTCAATCTTTGGTGCATATTGAAAACACTTTGGGAAATTAAAACCAAAGCAAAACCCTAAATCTTAGGCTATATGTAGACCAACAAAATCAAAGTCTCTGGAGCTGGGACCCTGGGATTACTTTTTAAAGCCTCCCCACGTTCCTTCATCCCCATGATTCTAAAATGTAGGCAGGGTGGAAAACCATGACTTCACATAATTCAACACACTTCTGCCTACATTACAAATATTCAGATATTCCCAAGAATTAAGTATTCACACTCTGATAAAAGGGTGTTTTGTCACAGACTATTTCCTATAGTAGGCTTTCCAATGAGAAGAGAAGGCTGATGTTTAATAACTATCAGACATTATACCTCAATTTCTTGTAAGCAGCATTGACAGTTTGTGTAACCTATCAATCCCCATCTCAGCATGAACAGACTGTAGTACCTTTGAATTACCAATGGTCCCTAGGTCATACTTTGTGAGCCTTTGACCTCAGAATTTTAGTTGAATTATTGTGTGAAGCAAATTGAATTTCAGTTTTTTCTTGCATTACCTAAATTGGTGAAAGAAATATCTATAAGACAAATTAGAGATTTAGCCTTTATTAGTGATCATAACAGTGAAGGCATGATATCCAGTGCTAGAAATACCAAGAAAAATAAACATTATTCTTATTGCTTTGTTTTCAATATTAAGGAAAACTTTAAATTGGCAGAGTCTTAATCCTGTTCCAACCATAGTCATTGAATTAGAAATTCAGAAAGATAAATTCTCTAGAAAAGAAAATAGTTTCCTGATGATTGCTATGAGTCTTTCTCCCTGTGATAAATTTCCCAAACTCCAAGAAACATGATGGTATTTATGAAATAAAAATGAGGATTCAAAACATGATCCCACTTTTTGACATAGATCCTTACTTGGCCTGGGTTTCCTTAGATAGACCTTAAGGCAAAACTTGCAGAAAAGGAGAACAAGGCAGGAGCCAATAGGGAGAATGAGGCAGGAGAAGGCAAAGGCAAGTTCAAGGTGTCATTTCACTGTACCCAGTGTCCAGACAGGCAGCATAGCACCATTGGCCCCTGGGATGGTTCCTCCTGGGAGAAGGCAGGTAAGGGAATTTAGCTGATGTACTCCCTTATCCTCTCACTGGTCACCTTCCACCGCACTGTCTTTAGTCCCCTAAGTTTCTGAGTTATTTTTCTTGGAATCATCCTGATAATCATTAAGGGTGCAAAGCCTACATTCCCTCTATGTGGTACTTCCTCTAGGTCCAGAAGTAGTAGATAGACCCAGAATCTTCAAAGACCAAAATAGACAATGGATCTGCTGATCGTTTTGCCTCATCAGGTGTGAGGGGGGCTGTGTCCATGCTGGCACCTCCAATACAGAGGTTTAGACAAACTTGGGATGGAGAAGTGAAGGGATGCTGGTGGTGGCCAGTCCTTTTCCTGAACTAACAGAGAGCATTCTGGGCAAGAGTCAGGCAAACCTGAGGACAGAGAACATTTACTCTCACACAGACACCAAACCTCCCAGGTGGGGATAAGTGTGGTCTTCCTGTTGTCTAGTAACTCTGTAGCTGGTGGACATGTCTCCTTTAGCTACCATGAAACTACTCCAACAGGGTAAAGTAAACCAGGGAATGGCATTGAGGATAGACCAAAGCCTCCTTTCCCTCTTGGGACTTGGACCTTGCTAGCCTGAGTTCACTGAGTTTAGAAATAGAACCAGAGGGGCAGCAGCAGATCACCAGTTCAAACCCCAGTTCTTCTTCTCCACTCTCTCTAATCCAGATCAGTCTCCCTTACTGACATTTTCACTCCACCTATCCCTGGAACAGAGTTATCTCCTAGTGCAGAATTTTTCCTAAACTTTGTCCTGAAATACACTCTTCCATTAATACATGTTCGCTGCTCTGACTTCCTGCACCACCGTGCTACATCAAATCAATTTACAAAACACTAGTTGCTTTCCTGGATGTTTTCATTTTGTTT
Source organism: Urocitellus parryii (assembly GCF_045843805.1). NCBI lineage: Eukaryota > Metazoa > Chordata > Mammalia > Rodentia > Sciuridae > Urocitellus > Urocitellus parryii. The sequence goes on along the minus strand of NC_135531.1, from coordinate 267,755,735 downwards.
TGTTCTTAGTTTTGCTTTGTTGAGTACTTAACAGACTCCAAGCCCTACTCTATGCCTTCACAGTCTTAACCTCATGTAAATCTCACGGCTACTCTACAAGACGGATATCATTTTTACCTGCCTTTTGCAGACAAGGAAACAGAAGCATAAAGTGATCTATACCCTTGTAGATGACCAGACTCATACCTGAACCTCAATATTTCTGCTACAGAGTATGTGCTTAAAGTGTACCTACCCCAGCTTCCATGTACATTATCCTGTTAGAGACTCTGGGGAGTAGTGTAGTAAAGGCAGTTAACATTGTGCAAGTCTGTATTTTCTAAACATAAAATAAACAGAAACCAAGTAATCTCCTGAAACATGGTGTCCCTTAAAAGAGATCTGGGTTTGATGCATGCTACATGGCTGCATCATGTTGCAACAAAGAACAATGGTTCTTTTTTTTCCCCATATTCTCATCCTTGGTGATCCTTTGAATGTATTATGCTGTCTTTGGGCTAAGGATTCAAAAATCCAAGCAAGTTGATGGTGCATATGCTTAAAGTTCCTGAGTTTTCAGGATGATGCTATCAGGACCAACCAGAGCCCTGTGGTGACAGAAAGGCATTCACATTGTGTGCTCAGATACAGTGGAGTACAGCCTGGTGACTCTTCCAGCTCATTCTAATATCTCTGCCATTCTGATGCTTTTGTTAGTCCATGGAATAAAATGAAGTAGCTGAAATGTGACCAAATGTGTCACAAAACCTGCTTCCAAGACTCTTCCATAAAAGGCTAAAATAGTTTGATGCTGGTATAGTTTACCCAGTTGACCAGCAAAGGAGGTGAGAGAATTTGCATTGAGAGTCATTCCTAAAATTGGTGATTTGTATGCTCATAATAAACCAATTCAACATGATTCTAATCCAAATGCTACCAGAAGGTTTAACCCCCAACTGAAATGACTCTCAGGCATGCTCCGCTCCTTTTTTTTTTTACCATAATCACTGTGGGTAATATCTGTATTACATCATTGCTTGATGACATCATTACAATAACTTCTTCCTTGGTCTTTCCGACTTCCAATGTCTTTGCTATCTGTTTAGCCTCAAAAGCTCTGCTAGCAGTTCTTGTACTTTGACAAGCATAAGACTCATTCATAGAATGTGTTGGAAATGCAGATTCCCAGCCCATATTCTTGCATTGATTCAGTAGTCTAGGACCCAGCAATCTAAGCAACCTATATTTCACCCCATGTAATTTTTGTGCCTGTGACTCTAGCCTGAGAATTTTCTCCAGGCTGTTATCTAAAAGAGGAATAACACAACATGGTTTTCTTCACAAAGAGGTATCATTCTTTCTGTAACAGGAAATAGGTACAGACTTGGTATAAGGATAAGGAGGAACTTTTAGACTCAGAAGACAGAGATCAAAAGGAATGTGAGTAGACACCAGAATTGCTTTGCTACATCCTTTTGAGAGATCTGGGGAAGTGACTGTGGATGCAAATAAAAAGAACTGAATTTTGAAAGCTCAGATCAATGATGGCATAGAGTTCTCTGTCCGAGAATAAAGTTAGATAAGGCAGCTATAACTTGAACAGAAACCTCTCCTTTCTTCATCTTTATTACTTTAAAAAATATTGTAGATTAAGTGGTATGGTCTTTGCAGCAGTGAGCAGGAAAACATCAGATTTAGAGAAGCCACTTTTCCACACCAATGACAGAGGTAGAGACAGCAGAAAACATGTCATCTCACACCGTCTCTTGGCCGTAGACTTTGATTTAGATGGCTGATAATTCTCTTAGGACTGAGATGTGCCCCACAGTTCTTATATGAGCAAGACAAGCAGAGAGGGGGACTAGAGCGCCTACTAGACTGAACAATACAGAATCACGTAATTAATCTCAATATCGAAAAGTATGATATCATTCACGCTCCAAGTGATAAAACCAGCCCTTCCCTATACTCTGCCATTTTCCTACTTGAAAGCAATGAGTCGACTCCATTGTTGCCCTGGGAGGGCACAAAAAGTTTCCAGACAGCAGTTGTCGACAAATACTTCCCACATTTTCTGCCTCACTCTTAAACCCATGCAATCTGGTTACCTGTGCAGATTTGTAGTTTTAAAATTTGCTGTGCTTTTTCAGATTTCTACATTTTTTTTCTCTCATTCTTTACTGGTAAATTCTGACTGCTCATTTTACAAAAGCTGAAATGCAATGGAACTTGACTGTTGGGTAAACAAATGAATGAGTTTTCCATGAGGAAACGAATTCAGAAAGAGGAAATCTTTTTCCTTACGGCCATGGAGTTAATCAGCACCAGAGATATAGTTACAAGCAGTTCAGGATCCAGAACCTCATGTCCTTTGTATGTGGATGGCATCCTCATTGAAACTCAATGGTACCACTTGGATCCAATTCTTTGTGAGAGTTCCTTACCTGTATCTTGGTGACCTGCTCAACTCAGGCCTCACCTGAACCTCCATGTCTGTGTTGCTTCTGTGGCTTTGACACACTGACTTGCCATAGCTCTGACTACCTTGCCCAGGCCTTGGAAACCTCTGACTCCACCTGTTCTAAATTGGCAGTTTGTCATGCTGGTGTTAGAACCACTCAGTTCCCTGACCACCTTCCAGAGAAGTTACCTATATCAAAATCAGGTGGGTTTCTTAAAGTATTTTAAAAATGAATAATGTACTCCTTAATCATATCCCTCATGTCAGGGCATGGAAGGCCATGAGGATGTTGTGTCCCCGAGGAGAAAGAAACAAGAGCACATTGCAGGGGCCCAGGGCAAAAGGGCTGAAGAGGCATAAAGGGGTGGGGGTGGTCCTTGCTATCTGCAAAGCTACAGCTTCGATTTTATAAAGGCCCACTGGTGAGGTAAATTTTGTAAGGGCACAAGAAATATAACTTCAGCTTGAGGGGTGCCCTGAGAGAAAGGAATCTGATTTAAGAATTTAGGGTATGCACACTCGCGCTTTGTGGATTGTCATTTTATTTATGCTCATGCTTAACTCAACTGTGGCTTCTGGGTATTTCTTATGTCATTAAATACCAGTGGCGCAGGCAAGAGAATAGAAAGTGAGATGCTTGCTTTGTTTACTTCAGTTGCCATTCAGCATCTCATTGGGAAGCTCACGGGAGACCTCTGGCTATATTCACAATGACGATGACAGAAGTTTAAATAAATGCAGTAAGTTCCCACAGGTTTGTAGTGCAGTAAATCTGAATGCCTGAATGGAAAGTCTCTTGAAGGGCTCTTTTTCATGGATGTAAAATGCAGCTGCTGATATTTCATTTTTCTTCAGTTTGGGGGTGAGAGCAAGGCAATAGGGAGAACACTAAAAGGAAAGATGCAGAGATTCTTTTCCTAGAATTTGATATACAACACAAAAGAAAAGCACCAATGGATACCTCAGGGAGCACATCATATCCAGGAGATTTTGATTTAATCTTACAAATTGGGTCTCCTGGAATATACAGTCTCCCCTTTTAAACTAACTGATGGCTCAGGGGCTAAAGTTGGGGATAGGAGCAGCAGCAGCCTATTTTGGATATTGGGGCAAGGTTGACTGGTTTCTGGACTTCAATGAGAAGAGTTTAAGAAGGTGGGTGGATCTAGAAGCTAAATAGAAGTTATTGAACTTGAAAATAAAGACCATAAATTGTCCATCAGAAGCCAGGATAACATGGAACAACCAGGTACACAAGAACTGAGACAGACTCCCAATGAGATAGTGAGTATTAATTGTCCATGGAGTTCAAAACCTACAAGGATGAAGGGACAGCTACAGCATCTTTTTATCTAGCCTCCCTAGCCGCAGTTGTATGCAGAGAGGCACCTGCTCCACCCTGTGAAGTTGACAACACTATTGAGAGATTCCCTGTGCTTCAGCTCCCCTCTTCTCTCCTCCCCTCCACACAAGCCTTCTGGACTTCTCTCATCAAGGTTATTTCAACCCATTCACTGTATGGGTTGACATGGTGGGAACCAAAGGGTTTCCATTATTGTTCCTGACATAAATGACTATCCAAGGACCGTTGATTCAGAATTCTTAGCTTTTTCAAATGCACTCATATGAACCTAGATTATTTTTCTTTTTATGATCTACTTGTTCCTATATAGGTAAATTGAAGTAGTTCTAAACATCCTATTAGTTTTGTTGTTTTTATAGCTCTACGCAGTAATATAGTTCTACATTCTACTTTTGTAAGAAGCATCCTGGATCAAACATTTGAAATCTTACATATAATTGAGATCTTGTCATTTTTAAGCCATAGCTTTCATAAAACAAATGTCAATCTTTTTTTTTTGTGAACCTCATCCTTTAATTTCTTCCCTAAACTGTTGTTTTTCTCAGATTAATTCTCCTATTGCCATAGAATTTGATTGTTGCTTTATGTTTTTAATGCAATGGGTGGATAAATTTCTGATTGGATGGTCAGTTTTCAGCTATAGTGATGACAATTCTATGATGTGCCATCTTATTCCTTGCTCTGTGCCCAAAGTATACGTGTGACTTTGGAGATGGCTAATGTATTCTCACCTTGAGCCATGGAAGCACCAGAATACACCTTGACTGGTGCTAAGGAATCCAATATTTTAGGACTGATTGACAGAAGGATTCCTTATCTGGGGTCTACTATCTACCCACAGAGCCATCATGTCATCTGCACTGTAGATCATAAGGAGAATAGGAGAAAAAAGCATGGTACCATAATTCCCAAAAGCTCATCACTATGAGAAAAGCAGTTGAAAATCCTGGATACTATTGATCTGTGTTCAGAAACATTGTATTTTCAAGAAAGACCTGAACAGAACTCTGGGTAGCTGTGGTTCAATATTAATTCATTGCTTGGTGATTTCCATTTCTTGTTTATGTTCATTTTCTTCATTGCTTTATTGTACTCAATTTCATCCTTTATTTCCCACATTGTTATTGCTAATGGAGTAATTGATGAAGTATGCTGTGCTCGAGTGATGTGCATTTTTTATAGCTGTCTTCTCTAGGCACAGTAAAAACCTTAAACAGCCCTGAAATTAAATGTAATATATTTGCATCTGTATAGTTTTTATTTTAGCATCTGGAAACCATTTAGCCAGTTATTTATTTGAAAACTGGTCTTAGAGCAGTAAAAAGGCCATGGACTGAAGCTGAGTCTATACTGAGCTACCGAATCAAGTCGAGACTAGAGACTATGATTGAATCCAGCCAGAAGGCGGACCCAGTGGGAAAAGGCTGTTCCAATACAAATTGGAACCTTTGCTGATTCGTGAAAGACAAGAACCGCAGTCTCTGTCACCGGAGGGTTAGTTCTAGCTCCATCGCACATTAGCATGTGGACAGCAAGAGAGTAAATTCCTTGCTGATTTTCAAGATTTCATTGGAATCTCGGTCATCAGGGGGATCTTGGGAGGGAACAAAAATATGAGCAAGTTTAGTTGGCTATCAAAGGCGTATGCGATATATTTTCTTCATTAATCTCAAGGGATTGAGGAGGGGAGTTGGATGGTAATTGAGAATTTGGAGAAAATGCAAGCAACACATTGAGCTTGAGTTTTTAAAAGGCAAGAAATACATATGAGATATAGGAGAGCCTTTGAAAAACTAATCGCTCACATTTCAAAACAAAATTTTGAGGTCCAATATCTCCTAGTACTCTGCCTAAGTACACAATCGTGTGCAACGAGTGTCAGCTGGCTTCTGTGGCGCCTCGAAGCACTACCCTTCTCCCCTTCTTTCTCACTTACATTTTACTTTTACATAATTTTTTTGGAAAGTCTTATTTTTATAGTAGATATTCATAAGTCATTGAAATAATAATTTGATACACAAAAGTGTGGCTGTATCCCATTCTTCAGAAACGCCCTGGTTGTTATATTGGGGTACATATTGTAGAATAGAGTAGTCCTTCACCACCCCGTTACACCCAGGAACTGAGCCTTTATTAAAGCGTGAGTTCAATGTCAGTTTCCCCAATTAAGAAGGAATCTGTAAAACTGGGAAAGGCTTCAGTGATCGGCTTATGGAAATCCCCGAAGGGATGAAACCCAAGGACTGATGAGACATTCATCCAGACCCTGTCTTCTTACAGCTGAAGAAACTTAAGTGAAGAGAGGGGAGAATTTTTATTTTAGCTACTACGTTAACCTTCCTGGCTCCATGCCTCAAAGGGCCTCAAAACTTAACTCATACAATTCCCAGCACTGTACCTGGGCACAATAGCGACTCTATAAAAGGTCAGCTACCCCTGGTGGTCAGAAGGTAAGATGACCTCCAGTGATCTCCATTTCCTGGTGTTTTGACCTGAGGGATCCACTCTCCACTTGAGAGAGGTCTAGACCTGAGGGCTACTAGAGTCTGTTTTAACAAACAGGATTCAGTAAAAGTGATGAAATTCTCTTCTGTGAATAGATGGTGTAAGAGTGTGCACCATGTTAGTGGGCAGCCTTCCTTGCTGACTCTGAGGAAGTTGCTATGCTCTGAGCCTCTCCACAGAAAGGATCACGTGATAAAGAATTGAGGGTGGACCCCGGTCAACATCTGGCAAGATTCTGAGGCCCTCCATGCCACAGACTTCAGGGAAGTTTATATACCCTGCCAACAATCAGGACAGCTGGGTCCACTCAGACAAAACCCCAGCCCTGAGCTGTACCTTGATTATAGCTGTGTGAAGGATGCTAAGGCAGAGGTCCTCTGTGCCTGTAATTCTGGCCCACAGAAACTGTGAAATAAACAAATATTCATGTTCCAAGCTGCTAAATTTTGTGGTAATTTGTTACGCAGCACTGAGTAACTAACACTCCCCTTTTTCCTCATCCCTCTCCAATATGCAACCCATTGTGTTACCTAAGCCCGTCCTGCTTCTAGAACTCCATGAGTTCCTTTCTCAACCACCTGTTTCTAGATCTACACCCTTTGCCATCATTCTTTCCTGGATGATGCAATCTCTGCACACCACAGTCCGCATTTCTCGTTTTTTGTCCTGTCTTTTCCCTGGAATCATCTCCACCAAGCCTACACTTTGGACTGTTTTCCTCCTGCTACTGGAGTATGCTCAAGAAGAGGAAATTTTCACCACCATTTGTCATGTTCACTAGTTAGAATATATGCCCACATTTGCTTGAATAGAAGCCTCAGTTCTTAGATTCTAAATATAATAATATTACTTACACTCTCCGCGCCCCACCTTTGCTTAATCATTTCAGATCCTCTGTCTACAATAGTCAGTTGTTGGCTGTGTTTCCAACCCTGTATCCACAGACCTGACTTGGATTTTCTCAGATGATTCTAAACGCTGATATGATCACAGTGTTTTATCACTGAATGAAGTATTAGTAACACCGTCTGTGAGATCACTGAGTCAAGAGCAAGAGGAAACGCTGAGACCAGACTTTGAGTTTTCCTAACACGAATTAAAGAGATTTTTCTACGATCTTTTGCTGCCTCCCTCAAAAGATCACAGAACACCTGGATCAGAGAAAATAAAGATAATCAACGATAATTTTCAAGTATATTCACAAAGGTTTCTGGTTTTTCCTTTCCATTAGGGCTGGAAGAAAAGGAAAGATGCTTAAGCGGTGTGGCACATACTGAAAATTATTTATTATGACAATGCATTCTTGAGAGTGGCTGTGAAATTGCTTCCAGAGTAAATTTCTTACCAGTGAGGATAAATCAGCATTGTACTTGAAGGCAGAAGATGGCCCAAGTGACCTTAAGCCTGATTCCTCTTACCTAGTGTGAATTTAACAATTTCAAGAAAAGTAAACCTAACCTTGAACTGAACGATAAGTGAGGCATTAACAGAAATGGAAACAAATGAAATCCAAGAGATAGCACAATTGTGATTTAGGAATATAATGAAATCTAGTCTTTGTAAAATTGAAAATAATATTTGAAATCCTACTTTAAACTTCTACCCAAATGACTTGTGCTGATATGTCTCCCTAACTCAAAACACAGGGCTACTTCCCCAAATGAGTGAAACATTTGAAAACACCATGTAAAGGAGTGGAAAGATCAGGGTAAAGTTATGTCTACCTCTTACTGAAAAGTGATCAGTTTTGACAAGATGAGATCATAATCATTTTATTTTACGACATGTTATGTGTGAAGTTTGATTTCATCAACCATAACTTGGTCAGTTCAAACCTTGGCCACTTCTCAAGTGATACTAATATTTAGCAGGTCTTACGTTTAGCAAGTGTCAGGCATTAAGAAAATTGTTTTTCATGAGCTCTATCTCATTCAATCTGCAGCAACAGAACTACATGAGAACTACGACAATACTAATGTAACAGATGAGAGCATCAAGGCTCAGAGAGGTTAAGAGACTTGCCATCAGTCACATAGCTAGTAAAGGATGGAGCCAGGCTATAATCTAAGTGGTGTGACAACAGGGCATGTCCTCCTTACCACTGCAAAACACACCTCCACAGGTAAGCTGAGTGTGGTTCACAGCAAAGTATTTCAATGAATTGATTAAAAATCCACTGTTGGATATTTGTCGATCACTTCTTATGATCAGGCCTTTGGAGGGTATTATAATGAAGGAGACACAGATCTTGTTCTCTGAGGGGTCATGGGTTACCATTGTAGCTTGTTTCCAGCCTAATGAGGTGAAATTATTAATAAAATCCCATGATTCTTGGAGATTCCCTTTCCAAGTGGTGTTTCCATACATTGGTCTGCTTGCAGCTCCTCACCCCTCACCAATCCATCACATGCCGGCCGTGTCTGCCTGCAAGCACCCACCACCCTGAAGACTTTGCTGTGGTCCTCACCTGGGCAGGAAGCAGGCAGAAAGTTCCAGGGAACTCTACCTCCCCGGAGAAGCAGTGGATGACTGATGGGAATAGAGGTAAATGTTCCAGCTTCCGCACCCTTTAGACAGGACAGTTTTGAGGTATAGTCTAGTGTCTTCTAGAGCTTCCCAGTAACACAGGCTCAGTTGCCCAAAGTGATGGCTCCCTGGATGTTTTAGCCAGCTTTTTGGCTGCTCTGACGAAAAGATCTGACCAGAACAGTTGTAGAGGAGGAAGAGTTTATTTGGGGCTCATGGTTTCAGAGGTCTCAGTCCATGGACAGCAGGATCCATTCCTTGGGGCTCTAGTGAGGAAGGACAACATGGTGGAAGAGTGTGGTGGACAGAAGCAGCTCACATGTTGATCAGAAAGCAGAGAGAGACTCCATTTCCAGATACAAAATATATGACCCAAAGGCATGCTCCCCAATGACACACCTCTTCCAGCCACAACCCACCCACCTACAGATACCACTCAGTGAATCTCATCAGGGGATTAAGTTGCTGATTGGATAAGGCTCTGATGAACCAATCATTTCTCCTTTAAACCTTCTTGCATTGTCTCACACATGAGATTTTCGAGGAAACCTCACATCCAAACCATAACCCTGAATAATATGTAGTTTATTGACATTTGTCCCTTCCCAATCTCAGTTCCTTTCTCCTATCCTAGAGCTTTCTAGAAACTCCTTTCTAATGAGCTATTTGTATCCCAATATTTGATTAAACTCTAACTCTGGGGGAACCCAACATAGGACAGTTTGTAAATTCTTGTGAGCTGAATAATAGGGAAATTCAGTGTCTTCCCCTACTACTTAAAGCTTACTCTATTGAAAAGAAAAAACGTATTTGCTCTAAGACTGGCAAGTTTGAGAACTTCAGGTTTACATAATGTTTGTTGAATTATCTTAAGACAAAGAAAGTGAAATGCAATGGGGATTTCTTGATAGAAGAGAAGATTGAAATATCTTTGGTGTGTTTCTCCAGCCTAATAAGCCAATTCTGAGGCGGCCCCGCTGTCAGAGCTGAAGGATTTGTGGGTTAACATATCAAATACTGACTCCAACCAACAGGGGAGAAATTCTTCCTCAAATGCTTTCAAAAGAGATACTAAGAAGAGCCAAGAAAGAAAGGAACAAGATGAGGACACCAGGTCAAAGGGGAGAGCCAGCCCAGGACAGTGGAATGGTCCCCCACAAATGGAAGTCAGAACAATTGGGTTCTAACCATTCCTTGGTCCATGAAAAACTGCATCATTCTGAAAGGCAGCTCATTTCTCAGAGACTTATTTCCCTTCAAAGTGACCTTTGGTTTCATTCATGTCTTTGTTTCTTCTTATTTTATTTTTGAATGAAATTGTATAAAATTCTAAAAATTAATGGCTGCCAGGGGAATGTGGGGAGGGAGAGAAAGAGTAGGGATTGACAAGGAGGCATTTTGACTCTATCTTTTGACCATGTGGATGGTTTCAATGGTGTATAACGACTGTCAAAACTCATTCAATTGTCCATTTTAAATATTTTTTGCCTCGATACAGCTGTAATAAGAATAGGATATGTGTGCTGGAAAGTTTTCAGAGAATTTATAACAACAAACTCTTCTTTCTCTTAACATTCCAGTGCCCCAAAACATGTTCTGAGGAGATCAACATTTTTAAAGAGGTTTGAAATGTTTGATTGGTCCAAGGCTTGGTTCATGTTTTTCTTTTCTTATTTCTTTTCACTCTCCTCCTTGTGATATACAAAAATCATCTTAATTTTGAACTTTATTTGTATGCAGATGACTCCTAAGTATATAAACCCAGGATAGAACTCACTGCAATCTCCAGACTCACAAAACTCCTACTGAGCCCTTCCCTGTGCATGTTCAATGGACAATTCAAATGCACCATGACTCAAACTATTCTCTATGTCCCCACATGCCCTTTCCATCTCTCTCCCCACCTTTCCATAAATGGTACCATCGATGTATCATCACTGTCTCCATTAAGAAACCTTTCTGTTATCTTTCAATTCAAATTAAATAATATCTCTGTCCAGCTGAAATCTCTCCAAGCAGCTGTTGATTGTAACAGAAATAAAATCCAACTTTCTTAGAGTTTATAAGACTATTTCAACAATTCTCAAAGAATGTTCTCAGCAACACAATTTGATCAAAACTATCTTTATAGTATTACTAAAACATCACTTGACTTTGGCTTTTTGACTGGCAATCTTTGCATGGATACTCCAAGGACAGTGTTGAATAAATCTGTTGTCCACTGGTATTTATCAAGGCTCTGGCATCAATCTATGCTAGGAACATCACATTTTTCTTTGCCACACATTAGTAGTTAAAAAGAAAAAAAATGTGTGGGGGAGTCAACTTCACATAAGAGTATCCTTGATGAAGTACTAAAAAGATTAATTTTTTAAATTGCAACTCTTGAGTACCTGTCTTTTCAGTATTGTATGTGATCAGATAGGGAGTACACATAAATTTATGGTGTAATTGTTTGAGTTATTAGCTGAACTAGCCACCTTATTCATGGAACACCACTTTTGCTTGAAATAATGAACGACAAACAACATTTATTCGGGTTTGGATGAGTCTGTCACTTAAAAAAAAAAAACAATTGACAGTATTTGTTGCCAATGTTAAGTTCAAACTTCCAGACAAACATTGTGATTTTGGGAATATTTTATCTACAACTGTGAACTTGAAAGCATCCCAAAATGCAAACATTTCTTAATGATATCAGTGTGATTTTTAATAAATGAGATTCTCTTTGATAATGTACAAAGAAATATGTCAAGATCTGAGTTATTCGGTGAGCCAGTATTTTCACATGACCATCCAAATCTGCTGGATAAAAAGATCCATTCAATTTTCAAGATAGGCTAATGTATTGGTTATAAAAGAGAATGAAAAATTTATTGCTATGAACTCAGATATAACTTTTTAACCTACATTTAAGAAAGTGGTAATATTTTTATTATATCTAATCTATTTTTACCTTAAAATGTTGTTGTGTACATTACTTGATACACTGGTGACTTCATGAAGATTTGTGCCATATGTTTTATTTAACATTGTATGTGTTCAGCCTAGCTCAGAGAAGTCAGATAATAAATACAGTTTTTGAAGACTAAATGAATAAGTGGGCTCTGAGTTAATTACATATTTTCTCTTATATGTGGATACAAAATATGGTTTTTATTAACCTAATGTGGATCAAAGCTAATTTGATCAATAGCTTAGTTTTTTTATTTCCTGAATATATGTTGGGTCAGTTTCTATTATTAAAAAAAAAAAAAAAACTTTAGTGAAACATTTCTTAATGGCTCCAGAGTATTCCAGAGTATGGCCATGGCATCTAATATATTAACTATTCCCTTATTGATGGACATCAAAGTACTTTTTTAAAGGTTTTGCTTGTATAAAAAGTATCTTTACCCACCTTTGTGCATACATGTTTAACCGACACTGCTGAGTTAGAAGATGTGTGCATTTAAATCTTTGATGGCTAATGCCAATTGACCTCCAGCAATTCTGAACCGATTTACATTTCCACTAAGGGCTTAGATAATTGAGCAGCTGTCTAGATGATAGAAATTGAGAAGTAACAAGAAGTTGTCCTAAGACTGTTTCTCATATTGGCCTACTACAGTGCTTAAAATGTTTCAAGACCTGATGGTGGCTTTTGGATGTTTAGTACTTTGAAAAAATTACAAATTACTACACATCACCAAGACAATTTGTAAGAATTTAGAAACATAAGTGAGATAATAAGGAATTAAATTTTTAATGAGAAGAAGGAAATCACTGGTGTCCCTGGGGAAGAGACAACTTGAACAGAACTCTAGGATGGAGCTCATGTAGCATTGCCGTTGAGACAGAGCACCGAATGGCTGACAGACCTTCAGACATCAGAAAGTCAGAATAAAGCATCTTGAAGATGAGCATCCAGCCCTGGAGTTATGATCTATAACTATGATCTACACTCCTTTCACCCATAGTTAGTGAACAAGCCTTTTTCACACATGGACCGTTGCAGGGGGCACTTACACAAACCATAGGAAACTCCTTCATGTCTTTGAGAGGGCTTTCAGAGTCGTATTGTGAGAAATGCATATGGAATGGAAGACAGTGTTTCAGTCATCTTTGGAAAATAAAATTCACCCTAGGGTATTCTAGAATTCTAATTCAGAATAATTTTGGAACAGCAAGATCAACAGTCCTTGAGAGTTAAATGACCCAAAAGGAATATGGAGGCTACTTGGTCTAGCCTTGAGGAGGCCTGTTGAGAGACTGGGTAATCTTTGAACTAAAAATACTCTTGTTATTAAACTCTGTTGTGGTTTAGATATGAAGTGTCTCTCAAAAGCTTATGTGTGATACAATACAAGAACATTCGGAGGTGAAATGATTGGGTTATGAGAGCCTTAAATAGTGCTTTGCTCCACCAGCAAGGGTCGGCTGGGTGGTAACTGTAGGCAGGTAACCTGTGGCTGGAGGAGGTGGGGCTCTGGGGGCTTGCCTTTGTGAGACAAGCTTAGTCTCCCTCTGCTTCCTGGTGACCGCATCCTGCCTTCTTTCCTCCTCCCCACGCTTTCACCATGATGTTCTGTCCCACATCAGGCCCAGAGCAATGGAGCTGGCCGTCTATTAACTGAGACCTAGGAAACTTTGAGCTCCAAGTAAATTTTTCCTCCTCTACCTTGTTCTTGTCAGGTCTCTTGGACTGGCAACCAAGAAACTGACTAAAAAACAAACTTGTTTAGTGAAAGCAACGCATTTTCCAACTCACAATCAGAACTGACACCAGATGTTGTTTATTCAAAGGCGATCATGTTGGTATTTACTTCCACTTAATTATGTTAGCCTTCTCCCCTTCCTGATGAGCGTCTTATCTATAAACAGCAGGATTAATAACTGCAGAGGCTTTTCCATGCAACCGCAGGCCCATACCTTCACCTATTGTGCCCAAACACATACACAGACAGTAAGAAAGCTCAATTTGTCATGCACATGACTATGAGGACACATTTGGTAAGGAAATTAAGTTTTATTTTCCACATGATGTCTGGACTTAGTTATGCATAATACTGAGTAGAATGTGAAGCACCTGGGATGATTTCTGCTCTCTCACAGTTTTGAACTTACTGTACCTTGACAATTTGTAGTGAGGTGGCTATTTAATCATAATTAATCAAAATTAGTGCTGCTTCTCTTTCAGTTTCCTTGCACCTGTGTAGAACAAAAAGCCAGTAAGTCTCTGTTTCCTTTCTATTGGATTTGTTAAGTGTGGTTTTATTTTATCTTGAGTCATTCATTCTTCCCATCTTCCTTCTTAATCTCCCTTCTTTCTTTCCTCTTTCATCTTTGGGGTTTATGCTTCTTCAGCATATGAACTGGGGGACACAGTTCAGCCCATAGCAGTTCCTAATATGATTTGCCTGGTGGACTGACATGAAAAGGAAACTTGAATACTGTCATGGAGAGAGGGAAATCAATGGGAAAGGACATGAGAAGATGGCCATGCACAAGCCAAGGAGAGAGTCCTGGAACAGGTCCTTTCTCGCAGCCCTCAGACTGAGCCTGCCTTGGGGACACACCTTTGCCTCAGACTTCTGGCCTCCTGAGCTGTAAACAGGACACATTTCTGTTGTTTAAGCCATCTGTTTGTGGTACTTTGTTACTGTATCTCTGGAAAGCCAATGCACTCAGTAAGCATGGACAATTTATTTAATCCTATTGTGTTTCTATTTTCTCACCTGTAGGATGGGACAAAATAATGATGGTACCTGCCTTTAAGGGCTAATTGTCAGAATTAACTGTATTAATATATGTAATGTCCTTTAGATCAGCACATGTCAAAGAAAGAATGATAAATAAAAGTTTATTTATTTATTTATGCACTTCTGGGATTGAACCCAAGTCAATGTGCATGTGCATGCCAGGCAAGGACTCTACCCCTGAGATATATCCCAGTCCTTTTTGTTTTATTTGAGAATATCATCTCATTAAATTTTTCAGTCTGTCCTTGAACTTGAGATCTTTCCAAGGTGCTGCAATTACAGGTGTGCACTACAATGCTGGCTAGTTATTATTCTAATAATGCTTTCCTTACAACATAGATCCCTCTGGGTTTTTGTGAAAATGAGCTATGTAAGACTACCTCTGCCTGGCATCCTTTGCCAGGTAAAATCTCATTTAATACCCACCCCATTCTAAAAGGAATGTAAACATTTCTGACTCCAAATAAAGCCCCATTACTTAGTGGAAAGTCACCTACACCTAGAATCTGCCAGTCATGGCTATAGTGTTAAAGCCAGGATGACATTCTGAACTACCCCTGGTTTGCATCATGTCATTTCTCCAGTTTGTTCTGAAGCACAAGTCTGCAAGGTCATTCCCTTCTTTCCCTTCTCTTTACTTTTCTTGGTTCTTGCATGCTCAGAGCAATGGCTGGTCCTTACACCTGGCTCGTAGCTGAGAAAGAGGCATTTCCAAGTCAAGTGCTATTGTAAAGACACAGTCCCACAAAAAACAAAAGCTCATTGCCTTCATATTTTTATTCATATTTTTCTTATATATTAATTTGTATATTGACTTGGGTGATGGTTGTATTATTCCGAGCTTTATCTCCTATCAAACACATTTTTGGTCTCTCAAGTATGGAGGAATACACCCCACTTTTTGCTATCAGAAACTTTCTGTTTGATAGTTCAAATATTTTCATGCCTGTATAGGTCATTATTTGTGAATTGAACTTCTAAGAAAGTGGTTGGGAACAGACTTAAGGGTAAAATCTTTGTCTATTTTCTTAAAAAGCCATTGGAAGGACACTCAGGAAAAATAATCTAGGTCATTCTTGCCATGGCTAATGGATGCACACCATAGGCATTCAATAAATATTATTATTTAAATATTCAGTGTCATTTTGTCATCACACTGTCAAAAATCAGGAAAATACCCACTTAGTACTTGCCACTTACTGGTATAACTTTCTGAATGACTCAGTTGTTATTGTTGTTATTTACTTCCAATAACCCTGATTATTTAAAAAAAAAAAGGACTTTTACTTTGTACAAATTTTAAATAAATCTTCAATACAATTGGTACTACAGAGGTATATATCTTTAGGGTGTCCTTGACAGTGACTTAACCTTTTCAAACTTGTTTTTTAAAAATCACAATTACAATATTTTAAAAGGCAAAGCACCTTTAGAAAGAAGGAGAGATAAGTGAGAGAGAAGCAAATCTACTCTTACAGCATGAAAGAGTGGGCCACATATGGAAGGGTAGAAGAGTAGAAGATACCCTGAGGGGTAGGGTTGAAATCAGAGGCATCAGTATGAGCTCCTGGTGTTTTATAGCTATAGACACAAATGTAACAATACATAAAAATAAGCAGGCACATATGTACATTTTCCCAACTCTGCTGAGAGTACCTAGAGGTGATATTTCAGAAGTACACGGAAATATTATTATCTACTAAAAGAAGCCAGGGCTCCTTCAAGAAAAAAAAATTATTTTTGACATATGAGTGAGAAAGTGTTCAAAAATTCATGGGAATATGTAATCACACATACACACAAGTGTGCACGCACCAACACATTCACAAACACACACGTGAACCAACTAGAGAAAAAAAAAAGCAAATCTTGGATGTCTGAACCTAAAAATAAATAATGATACCAACAGACTATAACTTGTTGGCTAAAATATGAATCAATGGGTCCACCTAAGGTAATCAAATAAATTATTAAGCAATTAAATTAAAGGAAGAGATTTGAAAGCCTTTTCTTACAGCACAAGACCAGCTCGTCAATACAAAAAGGGCAATGAAATTAGAAAATCTCTAATAGATAGTAAAAAGGATGAGTAAAACTTTCAGGAGAAATCTGATAGACACCTCGCCCAAATGGTCAAGTTAAAATTGACCACAGACCAGCCTGATGTTCCTCCTGATGTCACATCCTAAGGATACAACACGGCCCCTATGGCACCACTGCAGTTCTGAGGCATGACCTGAATCTAATCAAGAAGAAACATCGGACAAATCTAAACTGAGGGATATTCTATTCCAAATTGTCTTCTTCAGATATTGAGGTCAGAAAAGACGAACAAGGTCTGGTATACTATGCAAATCAAAGGAGACAAAGGAGATATGACAAATAAAGGTAACAGATCACCTTGGATTAGACTGGGAAGAAAATTGAGGAAATTGGTCTAATTTGAACATGGATGGTGGATTAGAGCACAGCGTAGGGACAATGTTAAATTTCATAAGCTGTCGTGGATGAGTTGCTTTTGTTTTTTTCCTAAGGAAATACTCACTGAAATATTTAGGAGTAAGCCAGGCATGATGGTGCATGCCTGTAATCCCAGAAGCTTGGGAAGCTGAGGCAGGAGGATTGCAAATTCAAAGCCAGTCTCAGAAACTTAGTCAGGCTCTAAGCAACTTAGTGAGACCTATCTCAAATTAAAAAATACAAAGGGCTGGAGATGTATATCAGTGGTTAAGAGCCCCTGAGTGCAATGCCCAGTATCAATATATATAAAATATTTTCAATTTATTCTAAAGTACAAAGAGGGGTGTGTGTGTGTGTGTGTGTGTGTGTGTATGTGTGTACATGGTGAAGCAAGAGGATAAGTTCATTGGAAATAATTGGTGAATGTAGGTAAATGGACATATAGAAATTGTGCTATTCTTGCAAATTTTGACAGTTTAAAATTTTTTAAAGAAGTACAGAGTTTTTGTTGTTGTTGTTGTTGTTGTTTGTTTGTTTGTTTTAAAGTTCCAGATGAAAAAAGTCATCCAACATGGAGATACTCCCTTTCTTTGAAAAATCAGCAGCCTGGCTTTGACTAAAAAGTGAAATTTCAAACATAGGGAGCAATAAGTTCAATGTTTGTCTATAAAAATATTGAACTTCTTTATGCAATAGTCCACAACTAAGCTTTGCTTTCACCAAATATGCTGACATTTTCTAAACTCAAGAATTTGTACTTATGAGAAAAATCAGCCTCATATATAATTCATTTTATTTATGAGCCTTGTTCAAGTATTGATAGTCCTTTATATTAAATCCCTTTTATGAGTAAACATTGGTGTTATGTAACTTTAGTGAAGGTCTTTCTGTCATCTCAAATCTTTCTCAAAATGTTTCCTTTGGAAAATTAATACTGTATGGAGAAAAAAAAAAACACACTGCATGATTCTGATGTCAACCACAGAATGAGATCAGGGGTGCTTGTTTGTGGGAAGAGATGCTCATTATTGTCAAAACACTGAAACAAGCAATGTGATCCATCCACAAAGTTCCCTAAGACTCCTTAAAATCAGATTTAATATGTAGCATTTCAAATGAGAATTTGACACTTTCAAACATAAATGACAAAACTATACAGCAAAAATATACAGCTATGCGTTTGAGCAATGGATATTAAAACTGTGGAAATGTTGAACACATTGGCAACTTTTGTAGTTTATAAGAATAAAAAGCACCTTGTGGTGATGTTAGCAGAGTTTCTTGATACTATTAAGCTTATCTTAAGAACAATATATTTTTGTTTTCCTCCTTCTTTAGTTTTTATTTCAGTTTATGTGTTTTCACTGAAATGATACAGGACATTAGAAGTTGAATTCATGTGCACTAAAATTTCTAAGGCAAAGTAATATTCTTTACAATTTAACGTGTATTTTCAGCATTGATAATTCTTTATGTATATGCTGTTGGTAACACTTTTTGAGGTCTCAAGTTCCTGATTTCTAGGTCTTTGCTAGAAATTGTGAAATTCATAGGTATGCGCAGTGTGCCATTGTATCTGTCCAGGTGATTGAGATAAACAAAACCAATATACATACACACATATGTACATAGGACAAGGTTTATTCTGAGGAGTTGACTCATTTGATTATGGAGGCTGAGAAGTCCCATGGTTTGCCCCATACCTTCAAGCTGGAGACTCAGGTGATGAGTGGGTGGTGTATTTCCATTACCAAACCAGATGATCAATCAATGTCCCAGCTTAGTCAAGCAGGCAGGAAGCAGAAGAGCCAATTTCTCCTTCCTCTGCCTTTGATTTTACTTACCTCCTCAGTGGGCTGACTGATGCCCACTTAAATGTCCACATGGGGAGGCAATCATCTCTACTAACTCTACAGATTGACATGATAATTGTATCCAGTACATTCTCGGGCATACAAACACAGATAGGATGCAATATGGACACCCATAGGCCCAGTACATTAGGCACATAAAATTAAACATTTCACAGGTTTTTTTATTCCCTTTTTGAATAAATATAATACTGTTTATATATTCATTCTGCTGTGGTGGACATTTGAGTTGTTTCTAGTTTGGGGCTCTCGGGCATGGTCGTTGGTGAACATATGAAGGCATCTGTGGATTAGCACCATCCTTGATTAGAATTGCTGTATCCTGGGATGCACATTACCATCGGCTTTCCAAAACGGTGGCACCAGTGTCTTCTCAGGGACAGTACGTGAAAAGTCACGGTTGCTTCACATTTGCCCACACTTGGCATGATTAATCTAATATAAAGACAAGGAAGAGTTTGGGGCAGACAAATGCTCCTGTTGAGTCCATCCAAACCCTGCGGGCAAAGCAAAAATATTTTTGTTTAAAGACATCAGAAAACTTCTTCAACAACAAAACTAGAAGGGCCAAGGTTCCCAGAAAGGAGAAAAGTGAAGAAATGGGGCTTTACCACTCTTGACTCCTTTTAATTCCTACAATGATTTTCAGATTCTTGGAGTGGGCGACAGATCAAAAATCAGGGATCTGTTTTGGGGTAAAGGCTGGAAAATGACCAGTGAGAGAGATGTTTCTTAGTTGTATAAAGTCAGAAAACCAAAAGTAGAGACTTGAAAAGCCTCTAACACGAGCCATGCTTTCCCTCCACAGGGCTTCCAAATTCAGAAGCTCCATAGGATGAGCACTAGACGGCATCTGAAAAGTAGAGCAGAATGTTTCTTAGTTTCGGGCTGCTGAGGTGACTAGGATTAGAGTGTAGGACCAACAGGTTCCGTCCTTGTGAGCCCCCTGGTCCAGTCCCAGGGCTACATTCCAAGAACGCGGAGAACCAGAAGGATGTATGACTTGAACTTAAGAAAGTGGCCTCAACTCTGCATGATTGGAGAAAAGTGATAAGTCTCTTCATTTTCCACCTAGGAAAGGATGAGCCCATTCCAAATAAGATAATCTCCTCAGAACATTGGTAACTGTTTAAAGTCCTTGCCTCCTAACTCTGAGATCCACATTACCTGATGCTGTTTCTATTGTCTCTTTCCCTCGTATTATTAGTTACATTGCACTTTTTTTTTCAAGCTTGGGTGTTTTTTTATTTAATATTGGACATAGATCTCTGATCACTTGAAATCTGTATTTGCAATTTTATTTTTTTTAATACTGAGGATCAAACCCAGGGGTGCTTAACCACTGAGCCACAGCCCCAACCCTTATTTACTTATTTATTTAATTTTGAGACAAGGTCTCTCCTTGGGTTGCTGAGACTGGCCTCAAATTTGTATTCCTCCTGCTTCAGCCTCTCAACCTGCTGGGATTACAGACATGCACCACCGGCACCCATGTGCCACCAATTAGCAATTTTTTGAAAATTGTTAATTTGAGTCAATTTAAGTTTTATATGGGGGGTGGTGGTGGAGGAAAAAAAAAGCCTTTAGTACCTAGCTCACTGTGAATCTCTTTTGTCCTTTGATTTTGATTCCTGTTTACTCTCTATTTTATAACCCTGTTCTGAGTTTGCTGGCTCTTTATGTCTTGGTCTGCTTCAGTTTCACCTCCAGCTCCGAGCCCGAAGCTTGCCAAGGGTAGAGACGGACTGAAAGACTGAGTGTTTACAACGATCTCTTTTCTTTGGCCGTCCTGAATTCCAATTTTTGTTTGCCCAGCCTTGTGAGATTGCCAAGTCTCCTCTCGGTTTCAGAGCCTTTTTACTCAGCCTCTTAACCCCTGACACTGTTCAGTGAAGAATTGGCATATGCCTTTCGGGGAGAACCAGGGGATGTCAGGCTAACCCCTCATGCCTCTTTATTTTCCATGATCTTGGGCCCTGAAGCCCTTGATTCCTTTTTGGCCTGAACTGCAGTCTTTGTCTTCACAGTCCCCCGATATTTGCAGAAGCTGCGGGCTCCCCTGCCCTTTGGCAACCATGTTCTGCTTTGCTTTCAAACTCTCAGACCAAAAACAAACAAATGCCGAGAGGGAAAACACAGCATGTAAAAGTTGAGCTTATCTTAATGACCGCTTTTTCCAATGTGGATTTTTTTTTGTTTGTGTTTTTTTTTTTTTTTTTTTTTGTATCTATTCTGACTTTTCCAGTTATCCTTGGTCCTCTGTTACTCTGCTACAGTCTGGCATAATCCTAGGCAAGAACGGAAGTCCTTACATATTTGTGTTTCACTAATCCTGAGTTAAAGGCCATTTCCCCATCTTGCAAATGAGACAAAATATAAAATGAAGATTTGTGGTTTACTCAAAACCACATCATTAGTACGTGGCAGGTATTCAGAAATGCATCTAAGAACAAGTCCAGGCCTTTAGACCACACCGCAGTGACCTTTGTTCTTTTACTAACCATCACTTGGTCAGCTGGGGAGATCATTGCCTGAGCTGCTTATTGAAAAGAAAAAGGGCACTGTTCACTGTCACATGACTGTTTTTGATGTCTACTAATGAAATATACACACACACATACACACACACACACACACACACGCACGCTCGCGAAATGACATATACCTATTAGTACGAAAGGCCTATTTCTAACAATTTTAATGTGATTTAATTACTATCTAAATAATAAATAATCAATGTTTACTGAACCCTTAGTAAATGCCAAATACTTTATATATGATAGATTTTTTTTCTAGGTCATATATATTATTATCTTTTCTTTGTACAGGATCTAAAATTTAGGAATATTTTAAAACCTCGCTTAAGAATGTGTACATGATTGGCTAACTTCACTTAGCATTATTTTCTCCAATGCCACCCATTTACCTGAAAATTATTCTTTTATTGCTGAGTAATATTGCACTGTGTATATATGCCATATTTTTAAAATCCATTCATCTACTGAAGGCCATCTAGGTTGGTTCCACAGTTTAGCTATTGTGAATTGTGCTGCTGTAAACATTGCTGTGGCTGTGTCACTGTAGTATGCTGATTTTAAGTCCTTTGGATATAGACCAAGGAGAAGGATAGCTGGGTCAAATGGTGGTTCCATTCCCAGATTTCCAAGGAATCTCCATACTGCTTTCCATATTGGCTGCAGTCCCACCAGCAGTGTATGAGTGTACATTTTCCCCCCACATCCTCGACAACACTTATTGTTGTTTGTCTTCATAATATCTGCCATTCTGACTGGAGTGAGATGAATCTTAGAGTAGTTTTGATTTGCATTTCTCTAATCACTAGAGATGATGAACATTTTTTCATATATTTGTTGATGGATTGTATATCGTCTTCTGAGAAGTGTCTGTTCAGGTCCTCAAATGCTGAATGTTTTCTCTGATATAAGGAGGCTGACTCATAGTGGGGTAGGGAGGAGGAGCATGGGAGGAATTGATGAATTCTAGATAGGGCAGAGGGGTAAGAGGGAAAGGAAGGGGGCAGGGTATTAGTAAGGATGGTGGAATGTGATGGACATCATTATCCAAAGTACATGTATGAAGAGACGAATTGGTGTCAACATACTTTATATACAACCAGAGATTTGAAAAATTGTGCTGTATATGTGTAATAAGTATTGTAATGGATTCCACTGTCATTTATTTTTCTAAATCAATAAAAAAAGAGAAAAAAAATAAAGCAAGCTGCAGATCGAAGCCTCAAAAACATTCAGCTATTGTTAGTAGGGTGTGTTCAGAAATACATTTAGGCATTTGGAAATTGTCCAGTAATTCAAATAAAATTTATTTTTAAAAAGAAAAAAAAAAAAGAAAAAGAATGTATACATGATACAATGAAGCATGGATCTGAACCACATAGCCTAACCCAGAGCCCATGTAGTTATATAAAACATATCACTCTCCGAGTGTGTGTGTGTGTGTGTGTGTGTGTGTTTTATGTGTATATTAAATAAGCTATTTTAAAAAAATTAATTCTTCATACAATTTAAAAAGAAACACTGAATAAGTCTATTCCATCACTGTATAGGACAGCCAGTGAAATAGTTTACCCACAAATATTGCTCTCCTCATTGGTCTTAATTATTTCTAATCTATCGTTCATTAGGTCCTCAGTACTCTAATATATGCCAATTATTTTGAAATGAACATGATTATTTGCATGTTGAGATACAATACAGCTTATGTTGAATTCTGAACACTGTTTGAGAAAGTAGGTTATAATCTGGATATATGAAGAATAGGGAAGGAATTATATGAGAAGCACCATGTACAAATGAACAATGAATGTTCAGATTGCATTTGACAATAGACCTCGGACCTACAACCTCTCTCTCAGTCCAGAACATCAACACTTTGTTATTTCTGCCAACTTCTCTACTTTTTGCCCCCACTTCTAACTAAAGACCAACCACAGAAAGCCAAATGTACTTGCAAACCCATCACATAAGGTGCCCTTTCTTCAGAAAGCTTCCCCATGTTGACATTCTCCAATCACACAACAGTAACATCTTCCCCTATTGTATTAGTCAGTTTTATGTTACTGTGACAAAATGCCTGAGGTAATAAACTAAAAAGAGGAAAGGTTTATTTTGGTCCATGGTTTTATAGGATTCATTCATGATCCTTTTCCCTGTTACTTTGGACTTGTGGTGGCACAGTATATCATAATAGGACCATGTGGTAGGAGCTCCCTGTTTACCTCACAGCCACGGGGAAACAGAGAGAGAGGAACAGTCCAGGATCCTAATATGCCCTTCAAGGTCACAGTCCTAATGAGATAACTGTACATGGGCCTTTGGGGAATATTCTAGATATAAATCATAGCACCTTCTTTTAGTATAAAACATCCAAAGTCTTAATGAAAAGGCTCTGTTGGTCCTAATTTGAGGTGACTATCTCCACTTGTGCTAGTGGCAGAAAACAAATCGTCTGATGAACATGCTCCAGTGCTGGGCCCTCTGTGCTGTACTCAGGAGTACTCCAAAGAAGGTGCTGTTCAGAGTCCCCGCCCAGAGGGCTTGCAGCCTAGCAGGGGGGCAGACCAACAGGTAAAACAGGCAAAATCAAGTGGATGATTTCATTCATATATGAAAACTAGAAAAGCTAATGGCATAAAAGAAGTGAATACAATAGAGATTTCTAGAGGCGAGGAAGATGGAGAGAGGAAGAAAGATTCCCAACAAAAAGAAATAGTACAGGTTAGAGATGTAGGATGTGCTGATGACCCTGTACTGATCGTTGTGCACTGTAAACCTGTACTGAATTATCACACTGTACCATTATGTATTCCCATGTTGTCAAATAGGCTTTGAAAAAAAAATTGCTGCTGGGCGCAGTGGTGCCACCTGTAATCCCAGCAGCTCAGGAGGCTGAGGCAGGAAGATCACGAGTGCAAAGCCAGCCTCAGCACTTTAGCAAGGCTCTAAGCAGCTCAGCAAGACTCCATCTCTAAATAAGTATAAAAAAGGGCTGGGATGTGGCTCAGTGGTTAAGTGCCCCTGGGTCAATCCTGGTACCAAAAACAAAAAATAAAAATAAAAAAAGAACTGTTGAGGCAAAAAGGTGAATCTGAGCGGGTAGATCCCAGCTGTAAGGAGGGCTCTAGTTTGAGGGAGCATTTTGAAGTAAGCGTTGTTCCATTTTACAGATGGGAAAGTGAGGCTCAGGAGCTCTTGGGCTGCCCAGAGGTTTGCAGGTTACACTGGCGGCAGAAGCCTTCTGTTCCAGGTCTGCCCCAGCTGCGTCTGCCCTCAGGGCTCCTGGGGAGCTCACCTGGGTGTAGGCTAATGACCAGGTTCTCCCTGCTGCAGAGGTTTCCTAGCAGCCCCCAAGTTCAAGAACACCGGGTGCCTGAGGGAGAGAAAGGCAGGGGCTCTTAAAAGAGGGGAGAAAAGCGATGAAAGACGGATAAAGGGCACTACTGGCAACGCTGCCAACTTCACAGTGTTGCCTTCAGGCCCCGTTGAATGAACGAGTAAGGACAGAAAAAGAAGCCAACAGACACCAGGGTCTGAACTTGCAGGGCAGAGAGGTGCGACTGAAGCATTCTTTATCTGACACGTCTAAAATGTAAGATAAAATTTCGAAAGACAGATGCGTTTGTGAGAATGAGAAAGGAAAGGACAAGAGGGGTGAGCGTGTGCCCGTGTGTGTGTGTGTGTGTGTGTGTATGCATTTACTGGATTAAATGAAACCTAAAGCCTGTATCAAATATGCCATTTTTGTTGTTCTTTAAGGCCAACAAGATTATTTTAATGATGTTTCATAAATATTAACTGTTTTGATCAAGTTCTGGCAACTGGAGGCAAATAATAATTAATAATAATAATAATCTGAAATAGAATTCCAGCTTCTCCTTCTTTGGGGAGGTCAAAAGGACTTTCCTGTTGGTCTGAGAGCTCTGAGGAACAAGTTGCCGGAGGGAAGCTCTGCTCCATTTTAAAAGGGGAATGGCCCGACAGATACCTGTCAACTGGTCCTTTGGGAGCATTGCTGCCATTAGAGTTATTTGGGGGTACTAAAGTGCTGGGAGGATCCATTAACAGCAAAAGCAAAAGACTTCTCAGAGCCTTGGTGAGTTCCCTGGAAGGCCTAGTCTCCAAGGTCCTACCCTGCAGACAGCCCCTATGCTCTGCTTAGAGACCTCGCTATTTTTAGTTTTCCTTACTTGGTTCCTGGAACTTAAATCCATACCATTTATTTAACTTTTCTCCTTTCCCTGCCTTCCATCTGAGGTTAGACTATGACATACTGTAAAATCTCTCTCTCTCTCTCTCTCTTTCTCTCTCTCTCTTTCTCTCTCTCTCTCTCTCTCTCTCTCTCTCTCTCTCTCTCTCTCTCTCTCTCTCTCTTTCTACCTTGGTGTCATGGCTGTGACAAATTCATGCTCTGAAGGTTTCTTTGTTGTTCAAGAAGGACCTGCTTCTGCCTGTTGTTCCTCCAAGCAGCCCATACCACCAGCTGATGTCAGCACCGTCCCTCTGATGCAGTGGCTCAGATCACTAAAACTCTCCTTGTCTGAGACTCCACACCAAGATGACAATCACATTCAGACCATGCTGCAGCGACCACAACAGTACTGACCCAATGCTGAAATCTGCTGGATTTTTCTCATACTGATTGGGACATTTTACTGATCTTTCTCAGTGATTCAGGGATTTGGATTCCAGAGCTTCAGTGCTGCAAAATCTCCTTACAATTATGAACATGCAATGGGACTTTCTGTTCCATAAACCCTTTTGAGCATCCCTGGGAAGCAGCAGAAGGAAGAGTGCCTCCCTTTCTCTGCTTGGATGGGATAAACATCAGCCATCACCATGACTCCCAGAAGTGTCCTCTGATGCAATGGAGGGGTTTTGGAGACAAGCTTGAGGGTCCATCACCTCACAGATAAAGCATATCCACGAGAGGGACATTTTTCCAAAGTGTTGTCATATGGGTCAGAGTGTGCTGTCAAACTCCTGGAGTGTGGGTGTGGGTGGAGGGCGGGTACTTGCAAGAGAAAAGAGATTGTCTTTTCTCTGTGCGAAGCGTGGAGGATTTTGTTTGTTTTCTTTGCCTTGTCTTACACGAAGGGAGGCAAGAACAGAATTACGACAGGTTCAATTATCATAATAGCCATGCGCAGCACCATTTACCAGCTGTTTATTCCCAGCCAAGTCCCATCGCATTACACAATAATACTATTACCTTTCTTCCAAGTTTATTGCAAATGACGGAGTTTGAGAAAAGAATTTAAAAGAACTTTGACATATCAACCCAGCAAAACACAATGTGCGATTGCCACAAACTATTCAAATGCTTGTGGGCATTCTGTATGAGAAGTCAGAGGTGGACATAGATAGCATAGTCCCTCTGGAGTTTAGAAAGTATTTGAGAGGTGCACAAGAGGGAATGAGCCTTTCAAAAGTATCCAATTCAAGCCCTTCTTCTTTCCTGTGTATATTGCCTTGGTGATCACTGTCTGGTGAATGGCTGCATAGTAGATGTATGTATTTCATTTTATAGACTGGGAACTCTGAGTCCCTAAAGGTTAAACATTTTGACCAACTTCAAAAATTGGATAGTAAATTGGGCAGAATTGATAGCTTGAATATCCTGAATTCTGAATTTTTTAGCACTTCTTCTGAAAACAATGGAACAAATAGATCTATTTGCTTCGTGCTTCTTCTTGGAAATTAGAATGATCAGTTCTTCCTACCACAGTGATTTGACCACATTCCTATAAATCACAGTCTTAGGAGCACGTGTTTCTGCCCAGAGTTCAGATCTTAAGCTCTTTTTCCACTCAACTCTAAGGCCCCATAGTAGCCATGATGGAGGAAGATTCTCTGAACAGAATCCTTCTTCCCTCTTGGATAACCAACCTCTCCTTTTTCATCTTTATAACTGCTCCTCCCTCTCCCAGGGGGGCTGTCAGTTATGGTCTTGTGGGTGGCTAATAACTATCCCAGGCCCCAGGAAACTGTTATTGGTTCATGTAGGCAGGTGGCCAGAGGAAGGCCACTCGGCATCTTTGGGCATGATGGTTTGGAATGCTGCAGTGAACCAGGGGTTTGCTCATTCTGACACCTGAGCTTTGAGGAATTTGAGTCTATTTTTGTTACTCCATGGAGGAACACCTGCTTTGACAATAAAGCCAGCTCACAGAAAGTGGGAGGACAAAGAGAAAGAGAAAGCAAAGGGTGGAGAGGAGGAGGAGGAGAAAAAGGAAGAGGAGGATTGAGGTTAAGATGGCATGTTTTATACTCCTGAATCCAACCCATTCGGAAACATTTTATCTATCTATCTATCTATCTATCTATCTATCTATCTATCTATCCATCTATCTATCTATCTATCCATCATCAGCATCGATCTATCGATACCATTTTTAGGATAGTTTAAGTTGAATTTGGTTAACATGATCAAAATTTCCTAGTATAAACATTTAATGTAACAGACAAAGAGATGAGTTGATTCCCAGTAAAACTTGTGTGATATGATATTAAATGCTTTCTCGCCCAACACATACATAGTGGGTACTCAAAATGATGAGTGAATAGATTATGTTTTAAGTGTCTTCACCATAAATGGATAGAACCTCGAAAGACAATCCCCTGAAATGGGAATGGCAGAAAGGCAGCCTCTTATGTATAAAATATCATGTATACCTAGGTATGCTTTCAAAATGTGGCTGATGAGAAGAGGTCATCTACCGAATCCAATTAAGAAGACAGGGTGTTTTGCAAAAAGCTGTTAGCAGCTCAACAGGATTATAACAGGACTGAGTGAGCCCCTGCCCTGCTGCAAGGGAAGGAGATCCAGCAAACTAGAGATGAAGTAACAGAGGAGTGCTAATGTGTTTCTTCACACTTACCCTGTGGAGAGAGGAACCCAACCAGTGTTCTCAGGAATGCAGGCAGATATTCAAATCCCCGTTTCTGCACTTACAAGCAATCTTCCACAGATGCATGAGTGTCCTCAGGACCAGCTTCATGATCATGTGACACACACAGTTGTCCAAGGCCTCAAGGTTAGCAGAGCCAAGTGCTTGGTTAAATGCTCTGTGGTTACTCTCTTGAAATTCTTAATAATTTTGAACAAAGGGTTTTGCACATTGCTATTGTGCCCTGGACTTCCCAGTTGTAACTGATTGGTCCTGAGTGGTAATTTGTGGTTGTGTTTCTTGTTGCAAAATAATAAATGAGGATTTTTGCATTATCTATTAATCTTGGGTAGGTTTGCTTCATTAAGGGCAGTTTACGATCAAACATAAAGTGTCACAAGGAAAGCATATAATCAAGTTTCCAAGCATTCAGAACTGGACATAAGAACCCAGAATGTAGCAGCTTTATGGACGCGCTTACTACCTAGAAAGTCCTACAGAAAAGAAGCTGTCTTTAATATCTATTTAGCCTCCAAGTAAAGTATGAATACATGTAAAAACCAGTGTGTGCTGAATGGAGAGATAAATATGATCCCTTCCAAAAGGCACAGTTATAACAAATAGATATGTTGTCTTCATATCCGTATATCATTTAGCCATTTTAAGTTTTGTAAATACAGTGTATTTCTTAGATCTTTAGATTATTTTTAGATTACTTTCAATCCAAAAATGCTCTCCTAAGAAGATGCTTCAGGAAATCTAACCTTTACAGCGAATACTGCTATGATTTCCTCCTAGGAAATGAACTCACTTACAGAGAATCTACATCATGAAAATATTTTGACTCAAAACCGATCAGGATTTTAATGGCTATCTTCTCCGTAGTTATGTTCTGCAAAAAGAAAATCACTGTGTTTTTAGTTCAAGATGAGAACCTGACAACCAACTATAACCTCAACTATGGAAATGCATTTTTAAAGATGTTTATGCATTATTCAGTAAGTTACCTTGAATCAAACATATAAAAGCCCACAAAACAAAAAATAGATAATATATAACCAGTATTATCACCAGATGGTAGACTTTATTTGTTATCCTAATTCTGTTTTACATTTAGAAAATAAACTTTGGCATGAATATTTAATACATTTGCTATTACGGAGACAAAAGGCCACTATTATTATTGTAGGAATACGAGGCACAGAACTACTTATCTTTAATCACACTGTTGTGATTTTGATGCTTTTTGATGTGACGGCACCACCTTTTTCTGGAAGGAGCCAAAATGTGAGCAGACAGTCATCAAATGAACTAAGAAGCAGCCATGAATCTTGGCTAATATACTGCATTTAAGGACAACACATTTGTCCCAAAACTGGATCCCCACATTCTGTCACTTGCTTAGTCATCATGCATGCTACTCATTGCACAAAATTAGTGAAATTGCATAGGAAAATGTTAAATCTGAAGCTTTTGAAAGTAGACTACAAGCTAAAAAAAAAACAATAGGCAACACAAGATTTATCTCAGCTCACTTATTTGGCCTTATTTAAATTACTGATGAAAATTCATTTACCCAGGATTGATTGATTGATTGGTACCAGGGATTAAACCTGGTACCACCAAGCCACACTCCCAGCCCTTTTTAATTTTCTTATCTTGAGATAGGGCCTCACTAAGTTGCTAAGGCTGGCTTTGAAATCGTGATCCTCTGGCCTCAGCCTCCAGAACGGCTAGGATTACAGGCATGGACCCCCACACCTGGTTATTACCCAGGAAATTTTAAAGAGAGATGCCAATGTATTCCAAAGAGCCCTGGCAATGTTTCTTTTCGGAAGAGGCACACACTGAGCCTTCAAGCTTTGTTTACTTGTGCACTTATTTGCATTTGAAGGTAAACATGTCATAAGGGGGTCAGCAATCTTGTGTTGCCACCAAGAAAAGATGACTTCTGTGGAGGGTAAAACAATTTAACTTCCAAGCCCATATGGGTCATAGAAAAGCATTTTGCTAACTGGAAGTTACATTTGGAAAGTAAATGAAACTTTAGCTGGCACAAATTTCCCCATTTGGTTTATTGCTTCTAATTATAAGATTTAAGGGGCTTTTTAAAAAATGTGTTTCTGTTGAAGAAAACATAACTACCCATTAATTCATTCAGTGAACATTCATTTGAGCTTTTGACCCACTGCCTGTCAGTGCTGATAGGGGAAAACAGCTGCACTCCTGGCTGGGGTGGCTCGACACGGGGACCATCTTGGAGATAGATGGCCTCTGCATGCTTTCTGAAGCTCAGGCTCACCAGAAGCACGAGTATCATGTTGTGCACTTTTAGCATCACTGAGGACAACACAGAAGGAGCATTTTCCTCATGAATTATTATAAAGATAAGACAATCTAGTTTAAAAGACAACCGAGGCACACCAATTCGATGAATTCAGCAAAAATTTGTCTCTACTTGTGGCAATTCCAAATGGCAGTGTACCATAAGCTATATGGTGTTTTCAGATTCCCATGATGGAAACTCACCAATGTTTCACTCATCTGGGTCAATGCAAGATCTTGAGAATTCTGTGGCCAGAGCAACTAGGTTTTCAAAATTAAGACGATCGGGCTCTGTTTAGATTTAACCCTGGGTCCATTCCTCCCTTGGTCTCATAAATAGAAGGATTTTTTTTTTCACTTGCTAATGCCTAGCATGGTAAAACCCTGCAGCAAACACAGGAAGAAAGGAAGCCAGTTAAACTAATCACTTACTAGCAGACCCTAACACAGAATTTATGCAGAAACACACACAACCTAGGCCAGGCCTTAATATTAACAACTACAAGTCCCTCAAATGGTACAAGAGCTGAGGAATGATACTGAAGAGTGAACTAAATCACTACTGTATAAATAACCACCGACTATATCTAGTTTTTTGACATTGAGGATCTCGTTTTCTCTAGGAAGTTTACCTTAGTATACCCAGGGTCAACTAATTTCTTCCTTTACTGAGAACAATAAGTACTTAATTTTATTTTAACTCACACTTTTATTATGGAGTCAATATGCCAGGTGGATACCTCTTCCAATCTCTGTTAAGACAGTTGATCCACAGATTCAGGGTATTTTTCCGTCCATCTTTGTTTCAACATATCTCTAAACATTTGTAAGTGCATCTTGGATTTTATTTAGATTCATCATATGGTCAGGTAGAATATCCCAGGAACTCCTCCAGTTCAAGGCTATTCTGTACTTCTTTCTCTTGGTTGGCTCTATTACTGAGGATTACCATTGTCCTCTTTAGTCAGTGCATACAGTGAAACTATAAATGTATGTCTGAGCTTTGTCCTTGCAGAATTTGCATCCGTGTACACACCTAGATGGGGAATTCCAGAGAGCTGCTTACAGGTGCTCTGTCAGCTCTATTATTAACATCAGGCCTAGTAATACGCTTTCATTTTAATTTAAAAATGGCACTGGCCATACTTAGAAGCAAATTTTATAGTGGTTAACACAGTGAGCCAGAGCTATGCAGAGAACACCATAAATGTACTTGACATTCACCAAGATCTGGATTGCAGAGGGACACAAATCCTCAGTAACTCCTCTCCAGGTTCAAAGAGATTGGAAAACAGCACATGATTGAAAGGAGGAAGTCAGTGAAAGGTGGGTTTAAGTAACAACTGCTTCCAAGGATCTTTATCATGGGAAACGACTACCTTCCTTTTCTCTTTTGATTTCCATCCCTTACTCCTTTTCATTTCACATCTCTCACAAGCCCTCAATGAGGCATCTTGAAGTTCTCAAATAAATACTATTCTACAACTGAATTGGTTCTGAGCTAATTAAGATTATCTTGGGATGGAAATTAGCAAGAAATATTAGATATCATTAAAAACAAGAAGAAGATCATAGATCAAATTAAGTAGGACAATTGGGTACACAGTTTTCCTTTAAGTTTGGTGAGAAATCAAATATTTATTTGTATGGGAATGATCAAGATGATGCTATTTTTCTGGAGGTGGAAATTAAGTAGAGTAACTTTATATAGCACAGTTAAAATTGATCTTTTCTGTTAAGCTCAAGGTTTATTGATCTTCTATAGTCAGAGATTATAGGGACAATGAAAGATTAAAGACAACTGACTTGAGTCGTTTATCATTATCATTGGAAGTTCATCACTAAATTTGAAGAGGATTAAACACTCTTAATCATAACAATAATTCACCAATAACTGCTTTGCACTAAGTAGACAAATGACACACAGGGGAAGGCTTGAATGAGAAATAATTGTGCAATAAATGATTGCTTTTAGAAAAGAATCCTATTGGTTTCTTTAGAAGAGAAATCCAAGTCATTCCTTCTAAAGCCACCATCAGGGATAACATAGGTTTTCGCCTGGTGATATCAACTTATTGGACAATTGGACCTCAGGTATCAATAATAGAGAGTAATTCTCCCTGGGAATAATGGTGCACTTGAACCAAATGGGTCACAGATATGAAAACAGCAGAGTCAGCCTTGAGACTGTTTGAAAACAATTTCTATCTCAGGAGAGAGTTTTGTTTTCATTAACAGACAAATATTCCTAAACAAATGAAAGAATGACGTGAGATAAATTTATGAGGACTTAGCAAGAATATCAAAAGCTTGCCTCCACACACTGAGGACATGAGCAGAACAGTACAGTGCAGTCATCAGGAGATGCGGGCTAATGACTAATTTGTATTCTCTTCTTGGTTTAAGAAAAACTAATTTTTCTTCTGCAAACCAACTTAGCACTTGGCATCATTCTGAGCAATTGTACCTGTACTGATGACCACAGCTTTGACATAATGCCTCTTTACTCCTTGC
This sequence comes from Urocitellus parryii, assembly GCF_045843805.1. Lineage (NCBI taxonomy): Eukaryota > Metazoa > Chordata > Mammalia > Rodentia > Sciuridae > Urocitellus > Urocitellus parryii. The sequence goes on along the minus strand of NC_135531.1, from coordinate 267,722,566 downwards.
TGCAGCTGCAAGGCTACTCTGGGTCTTGTCTCCAATCATGTACTCAGTGTTAGCACTTACGTACAACTGTGCGAGATCACAGAGAAGTAATTTTGTGTTGCAGACATTACCAAGAAGAGACAGATGTAAAGATGGATCATTTGTGTGGTCCTGTTCTTGCCTCTACCTTTATTCTGTCTTGCATGCAACTTATTAAATATTGACTATACTCTGGTTGTATTACATTTCCTGTTTCTTGTTCAGAGGTATCAGGATCTGATATAGGGTCATGGGTAGGCTCTGAATTCATCCAGATGTTTCACAACATAGAACGTTTTAAAACAAAGCTCATGTTTGCTCTTCCTCTAAGTTCTCTTACCCCTCAATCTTTTTAAAAATATCTCTCTGAGAGTTACACTGCTACTCTCCTGTCTCTCTCTCTTTTAACATGGGAGGACTATGATGTAAATGAGAAAGTTGATATGAAAGTGCAGATTCAGATAAAAGGAACCTAATTATTAGTCTTGGCATCATTTAGGGAAAGTCAGAGGCCAAAACTAGACCAACATGAAACTGTTGATAAGCGTGTTCTAACTTGCAGATTAAGCTTGCACATTTACTTTCTTCTCCTCACCATTTATAAAGTTCAATCACTGTAAAACTGTCTTTGGGGATACTTATGTGACAACGAAACAAACTTCTGACCCCAGGATCAGAGAAATTGCTCTAGATCTTATTTGAAGTTAGGTTCACTGGTTTGGCTTAATTATAAATGGGACAAAATTCTATCATCTGCAGCTGACCCAGTGGCCACTTTAAGCATGTGCTCTGGTCAGCGTTAGATCAGAAGGAGGTCAATGAATACTACTTAGTGTCTGCAATCCTGTTGTCTACGATGGTATTTGGGTTCAAAGAGCTGTAGAAAGAAATGCAAAGAATGGAGATAAGAATGTGATCCAGGTTGATTAGAACACTAAACTATGGAGGCAATGGCCAGCATCTCTTTGGGGTATCTTCCTGCCGAGAAGGATATAAGCCACCTGAAAACTTAAAGTCTAAAATATTTAGTGAAGAACAACACATAAAGAGTCAGAAAGACATTTTCAAAAGTGGAGCCCCTGATACATCCACTCTCCACAAGATTGAAACTGGACCAAGGAAAGATGGCTCTGATGGTTTAAAAGCGGGTACATCAAAGGCAGGGAAAAGGTTTCAAGGGTGGAGTCTTGCCTGGTGATGTCTTGTAGTCAGCAGGTTTGACATCTTGGCAGGTCACACTCATCTCAGGTGCTGTGTGGGACATGGCAGAGCAGAATAGGAATTCACAATGTCCCTGTGCAATTGACCAGATAAAATGTCCACTGGTCATTCCCAGACACCAGATGTTTCCATCCACTACACTTCACAGTGGATAGATGCACAGTGACCCATGCACAACCCGTGGATGGCTTATAACACTAAGCTGCAAATAATTCTTTAAATATTATTTAGCTTCTATTAAAATCCTTTATTTTTGGGTCAAAAGTTTTAGGACACCATTAAGAGTGGATTTATATTCACCTATGTAAGATATCAAAGTAAGTTGGGCATAAATCTAATATAAATAAGCAACAATTTATGCTGAATTACACATGAATCAGAAATAAGTTTCAGTGGGGAGACGGGGCATGCCAGTTTGAATCCAGACTTTCTTTCCCGTAGTGATCACTGGACCTTGGACAATTTTGCATCAACACACTGAGGAAGGTAAATTAAATACTCCCAACTTACACTAACCCCTGAATACAGGGATAGGGAGGCAAGAAGAGCAAAAGAGGAAGAAGAATTCAAAACAATTTGGATGCTGTGGAAGGAGGGGTGCCCTGAGAAGTCAATGTGGAAATATTAGACTACAAGATCGTGAGGAGACTTGCTGATATATTGGGAGAAGGTGACAGTGCTAGGTAGGTCCTAGAGAGTCAAAAACTCTTTAGTCAATAAATAACATGGCACAAGTGTTATGACAGGGAAATGGGAAACATGAATTTGGAGATGAATTAAATGAAATAGGAGCAGTAAAAAGTATTTTTCGTCAACCCCACAGTGACATGCTGTACTGTTATAATAGCAACACCAGCAGGGACAATGTACTGATTCCTTACATTGTGGCTGGCATCCTTGTTCACTGTTTTATAGGCATTCTCTCATTTAAGAAGCCAACGTGAGAGACAGCTCAATGGGATTAAAAAAAGAAAAGCAGCAGGATTTATTTGATAACGTAAAAGTAAATGGATAACTATACAAACATGATACAAATTTTGAGTTTTAGTACTATCAGAATTAGGGTATTAAGTTTGGAGAACCCAGTAAGTTGGGGAGGAATAACTTAGTGATAATTTGCCCACATTGAATTTGAGAGAATTTCCTTAAGGAAATCTATAGGACTAGTAATTCTGAGCTATGCTTTATAGGTGCTCTGAAAGTTAATGAGATCTTCGAGGGGAAAAAAAAAAGTGGAGACAGAGGAATGTGGTCAAAGGGCTTGGACTTGGGGGGAGATGATCAAAGATTGGCGAAGGGAGAACTTCTAGATGACAGGGTGGAGGAGGGATGGAGAAAGAGATCAACAGGAAAGGGTTCAAGGAGGTTTGCTTGAGGCTGGGGAAACCCACAGTGGGATTTGGCTGGAAGACTAAACTCAAACTCCTTCCTTCACGTTCACCCACACACTGACATTGGATGCTGAACTTCACTAGTAGGCCAATTGCAGGTGTATTTTGAGAGTGTTATATATGATAATGTGATGATAAAATGGACATCCAGTAGTTGGGCATGTTATAGTTCAAAATCCTTCAAAAGGGAAATGACACATATTTTCATTAAATATATTTAGCAATAGGGAAAGGACATTGACAAATGCCAATTCAACTACTGGTCCCATCACACCCCCTCTTTCTTGCTGATAGAGCTCCAGCATTATTTACTCTCTATCCTCCTCTGCTAAGGCCTTTGTTTCATCGGGAAGTTGGCCCCATCTTCAGCCCCAGGGGGAGTTGCTAACCCACTCACAGCCTTCCTACACCCTTTGGCTAATTATGGTATCGGCTTGGACATAAGATACCATATTAGCCAGAAAGATATACATGGAAATGAGTTAGGAACCTCCTTGGAAAGCCTGTTCTGTCTAAAGAAAAAATATGTGAGAAAGAATATGACTCTTCCTACTCATGTCCCTTTAATTCCTTTCATCTGGCTAGAGTTTCAAGAATTATGTTAAATAGAAGTGGTGGAAAGAGGGCCTCCCTGTCTTGTTCCAGTTTTTAGAGGGATATGCCTTCAATTCTCCATTTAGAATGATGTTGGCTTGGGCTTAGCACAGATAGCTTTTACAATGTCAAGATATGTTATTGATATCTGTAGTTTTTCTAGTGTTTTGAACATAAAGGGGTGCTGCATTTTGTCAAATGTTTTCTCTGCATCTATGGAGATGATGGTATGATTTGTATCTTTAAGTCTATTGATGTGATGAATTACATTTATTGATTTCTGTATGTTCAATCAACCTTGCATCCCTGAGATGAATCCTACTTGATCGTGGTGCACTATCTTTTTGATATGTTTTTCTATTCGATTTGCCAGAATTTTATTGATAATTTTTGCATCTAGGTTCTTTAGAGATATTGGTCTGAAGTTTTCATCCTTTGAAGTGTCCTTGTCTAGTTTTGGAATCAGGGTGATATTGGCTTCACAGACCTGGAAGGAATGCCAGGATCTCCTGCAGCTATCTTGTAACCAGGAGGGAAGAAGTACCTGCAAATAAATAGAGCCAAAAGGAACTCGAGTCCATGACAATGATATTGAGCCTTTCACCATACTAGGCTTCATCTTTGGGGTTATGCTTTTATTAAACTGTCAGAGTTTTCTACGAGTCATAGCCAAATGCAATATATTATAATAATGTGAGTATTATTTCCTGGCATTTTCTCCCTCACTCTTAATTTTCTATTATCATCTCTTAGTCAGCTCTTTGTAATTTATTGCAGTGGAATTCTTTTTATAGAAAATATAACTACTCTATACAATTTCAATTTCTAATCTCTACTTTTGTAATTAGTGTTGCCATTGAATTTTTAGTGGATTAGTTTGGGTGGTGGCGGATGAGGGGAGGTGAGGAGAGGGTGTGAATAAAGGAATGGTCTATTATTTCCCAATTTTCCTCTCCATAGTCATGGAAGACATTTAAAAGGCACTGCGTATAACATTATTTCAGGGGAATTACATAAAAACTGAGATCTTTATATAAATTTCTCAAGCCCTTTGTTTTCATTCCCATTTTATGGCTTTTTTTATCCCAGGCATGGCACTTACATTAACGTGTACAAGCAAAGCCCCATTGTTCAATATGGCTCTCTAATGAGAAAGAATAAGACTATATATTGGGAATGAAAATTGTACATTTTATGTGGAAGTTTATAGACTATTACTTTTAATTGAAATGTGAAGTTCGCCTTTACAGTTAAGGTGAAAGCAGAAAATCACACACTATGTCCCTCTCTGACAGAACAGACTCAAGGAGAACCAGACCTTGACAAAGGACAGCACTTACCTGTCAAACGAAAGGGAGACCTGGGGTTGTCCTCAAAGGTTAGATTTGACTGTTAAGTCTGGTGTCCATGAAGAGGCAACTGCTGCAGGTACGAACTTAAAGTTACTGGAAATTGTCTGATATGCTCAAAATGGAAGTTGAGGAAGGAAATGTTAAAGAGCTCCCCAGGTAACAGAGGCAATTTCTGTGTTTGAGGATCAGGTTTGCTAATCATGTCTCCCCAACCCAAGAACCCTGCTGTGGTGTTACCCAGAAAGGACCCTAAATGTTTATTCTAATCATTTGAACAAGTGCCTTGGATAAAATTTAGGGCAATGGAGCTTTATACAGCAATATTTTACTTAAAACTGATCTAAAAACCGTGAAATGCTATTACCTTACCCCATGCATTCTCGGGGAGGCAATATTGCCCCCAAGGGGGTGAAAATTGGTTCTTGGAAGGAGGCTGAAAAAAATATTATATATTATATAAAGAGTCAATCATACAGTGTCTCTGTGGTATTTATATTTTATGGAGGAGGAAGTTAGTAGGCAAAAATTTTAAAAGCTAGGGGGAGATAACGGACTTTAAAATTCATCTGTCAAAGGGGTTTATTTACTGTATAAAGAGAGATACTTCTGGTCATCAGAAGCTTCCAGAAGTACCTCAATGCCCAAGGGCACTTTCCATAGAGTCAGCTTTGGCAGAAACTTGCAAAATCTTGTTAGTTTGACAGTGGACATGAATGGGACTCTTCCATTGTTCCATAATGCAGCTAAAGGTTTAAAGTAAAAATACACCCAGGACCTCCAAAAGCCTGTCTTGGGCAGAGAAGACATGGCTGGTCAGTGCACTCATAGCTACTTCCCTGCCAACCTCACAGTACAGTACCCAGCCTGCAGGGAAGACAGGGGCTTCCAAGACAGAGCAATAGATGACTGGCCTAGGAGGGGAACAAGAGAGGAAGCCCTTGGGAAGACCACTTGAGGGGGTGAGGAACACCTGCTTTTGAGAAAGGTTATCTCCTCATTTCCTCAAAGAACATCAAGATGGCAGCAGACTGGCTGGATCACCTTTTTACCTATTTGAGCTGGTGGAAAAGAAAAAAGAAGGAGGAGGAAGAAGATGATGAAGGGAGAAAGGGGAAGGAAAGGGAAGGGAGAGGAGAGGAGAGAGGGAAAAAGAAAAACTCAGCAGAGAACATCCCACTCTTTACCTCCCTTTACCTGGTTTTCCATCAGTTGCTAAGATACTGTGAAGATGGACAGGCTGAGTGCACACCTACGGGGGAGGAAGCTAGGGGGATTTCAAGAGAGATCCAGATGGAGAACATCTCTCCAGTAGAGAGCTGTGAAGTAGAGGGAGCTCTCCAAGAGTGCCTCTCAGACCATTCACTGGGTTCTCACAAGACAGTGTTGGACGGTTGCCACATGGAGGGGCACTGATGGCCATGTGAGAAGACAACACCCACTTAATGAAAGATGGTCCTGTCATTTCAAGCCTCTCTGTCCCCCTTCCTTATCCCAAGGAACTAAGAAATAAGAGGAGAAAAGTCATAGAATGGCAAAATACAAGCCTTTCCCTCTCCAAGTCCAGAGGCTGAAAGAAGGTGAGCTCTACATTGAATTTGTGAATAAAGTAAGCTGGCCAATAACGGACCAGCCCCCGAGTACCTGAATTTCCTAGCCATTCAGCTGTGCCACAGTCAGCAATGGGAGATGCCACAGGACAGGGTTGCAGACAGCCAGGGAAGAAAGCACTAAACCAGTCCTTTTACTTACCCCTCACTTAGCATCCCTATTTTCAGATTCAATAAGCAGATGATTTAGTGAAATCTCAGGAAGACTATAAAACAATCTTTACTTTCTATATAAACTTCTAAATTTTGAAAATTCTTGGTTAGAGTTTGGTTATTTTCTTTCACATCTTTATCATTCCTCCTTCAAAATACTTTTATCAATATCCTTTTCTATATGAATGGTAATGCCTTCTGTTGTAATATGTAACAAATTAAAATTTTTAAAAAATATTCTCAAATGAAAAAAAAACTATCCCTTTCCAAGGATTTCCCCCCATATTATCGGATATATTTATCCATAAAGAACTACAAGGTCATTTCCCATACAACACTGTGGTGAGCCGTTTCTGTGTACTGTGGCCGCCATTACAAGATGGCGCTAATAAGCGCCGTGGCCTATGATAAACAACTCCTTATTTTGGGAGAGTTGGCACGTAGCTGTAAAACACCCTATGAGAAAGATCCACGTGGCAGTTGTGCATTGGGGCTTTATCTGCTTTATTAAGGCTGGGGCACGTAGCAGGAGTAGTAGTGGTAGTAGTAGTAGTAGTAGGAGTAGTAGTAGGAGTAGCAGTAGGAGTAGTAGTAGTAGAGAGAAACAAGCTAAAAGACATGTCTAAACAAAGGCCTGAGTAAACTGCTGAAGGAAGAATCCTGTGTAGTGTTTCCTTTGCTGGCGAGGGGACGCGGCACAACATATGGGAATTATTTTCATTCTCTTTTTTAAAAAATATTTTTTTAGTTGTAGATGGATGCAACACCTTTATTTTATTTGTTTATCTTTATGTGGTGCCAGGGATCGAACTCAGTGCCTCATGCATGCTGTGCAAGTGCTTTACCACTGAGCCACAAACCCGGCCCCTGTCTTCATTCTTTATTAAAAAAAAAAAAAGTTAATTGGTGCATTATAATTATATATAATAATAATATTCATTGTGATATATTTGTACATGTACATAACATAATTAGGCCTATTTCACTGCCCAGAACCTCCCCTGTCTTTCCCCCTCCCTCGTCCTGATCCTCATCCTCTACTCTACTGGTCTCCCTTCTATTTTCATAAGATGCTGTACCCCAACCCTTTTTCCTCTCTAGCATCCACACGTAAGAGAAAACAAATGACACATTACTTTCTGAGTTTGACTTATTTCACTTAACATGAGGCTCTCCAGTTTTTTCCATTCTTCGACAAATGATGCAATTTTGCTCCTCTTTATGGCCGAGTGAAACTCCATTTTTCTTTATCCAGTGGTCTATTGATGGATGGTTCCATAATTTGGCTATTGTGGATCATGCTGCTCTAAACATGGGTATGCATGTATCACTATAGAATGTTGATTTCAGTTTTTTTGGATAAATACTGAGGAGTGGTATAACTGAATCATATGGTGGCTCCATTCCTACTGCATTTCAGTGTAAAATAGCCACAGATTTTATGCCATTTTTTTTTTGCAATAACATGGGGCTCAACCATTATATGATATTTTTATCTTTAAAAGAATGTGTGGCATTAATTAAAACTCATTTATTACAAAACAGTCTTTGGAACAAGATTAAAATGCACAGAATACTTATGAATACTCTTGTGAATATACTCCTGAGCTTTGAGAGTTCTGTTGAGGAAGTAATTCCCTTTCCCCTATGATGGAGTGTTTCCCCTATGTTTTCCTCTAGCAGTTGCCAAGTTTCTGGCTTAATTCCTAGGTCTTTGATTCACTTTGAGCTGATTTTTATGCAGGATAAGAGATAAGAATTTAGTTTCATTCTTCTATGTATACATACCCAGTTTTCCCAGCACCATATTAAAAACAACAACAACAGCAGCAGCAGCAACTATTTTTCTCCAGGGTTTGTTTTTGACCCCTTTGTCAAGAATCAAACGCTATATTTAGGTTGGGTTTGCCTCTGTGCTTTCTTTTCTATTCCAATGGTATACATGTCTGGATTTTTGTTGTTGTTTTTGTTTTTGTTTTGGCTTTGTTTGTTGTTTTATGCCAAGATCATGCTATTTTTCATGCTATAGCTCTGTAATATTGTCAGATTTTCCTGCCACAAGAATGACCTAGAAACTTTTGGTGTTTTTATAAATATAGTTTCTGAATGTCACAGACTGAATTGTGTCTTTCAAAAATGCACATGCTAAAGTCTTTCTGCCTAGTGTGAAGAGAAACCTTCGGTAGTTGGCACATCTTGCTCTTGCAGCTGCTCAGAGTCCACATGATCAATGCCCACGCCAACATGTCAAGATCCACAGAGCAGAGGGTCCTCTGGCTGTCCACTGTTTTTTTTCTGTTTCAGCTCTTTCCTTCATTGGAGCCACACCTCTTATGAATCTGGCATATTTCTGCGCTCTTCCATTGGCGCCACCTTACTGCCAACGTGCAACAGCACAGTTGTTCGACACAGGTAGTAATCCTCCTAGTCACCCTCTTCCAACACTTTCTGTTGTCACGGACTTGCGCTGTGAATATATCTTGGGGGGCATTGCTGCGATCCACCTAAGGAAGATCATCCAGGGCTTAGGCATGTGGATGCCATAGCAGGCGAGGATTCCTTGCAGGCAGGCTGGCTCTTCTGATGCCCGTCTGCCTTCACTGTTTGGCCTACACAGGCAGATGATGCTCATAGGGCAAGGGAAATATGCAAAGGTCAAGCTCACTGGGACTCCTCTTTGAGAGGACAGGGAAGTTGGAAAGATCTTTAGTGTGGGGGCGAGGCTTACCTTCTGGAGACACAGGCTTCCCTAAAACATGAAGCCTGCCCCCTGGCTTTTCTGGTGCTGGAGTATCAGGTATGTAGCCATGGCAGTATTGAACTTCCTCTTGGCCAAAGACACCGAGGTCTTACATGGATCATAACCCATATCAAACAAGATTGTCATTATTTCGGGGTCTGAGTGTTTGGGGAGTGCCTCACTACAATAATGGAGTAAATACTGCTCACTTTTTCTCAGCCATGGGTGCTGAAGAATTTGCTGTAGGCTGCTTCCTGGGGGACAGGGTCAGTATTCTGAGGATGTGCCTTCACACTTTGATGGGAACAATAGAGTTTGGCTATTAGCAGAAGAAAAAGAGAGAGAATCAAGGGAAACAGATGAGAGGAAAAAAGTACATGTAAAGTAACAACTTAAAAATTAAAAACTAAAAATTAAAATTAAAAAAATACAAAACAAAACTAGTATTACTCAAACATTCTTGTCCTCAAAACACTAATCCATAAAAAAAATAACTGGCTTCAAAAATGCTAACAAGGAGGGAAAAAATGCGAATATGTATAAAATGTCCATGAACCCTCAAGGTCCTAAGTAAACAGAGGGGGAAAAAACCTTGATGGAAAGTTAAAGGATGGTTTCCACTGGCATTCAAAAGATTCTCCGCTTCTCTCCTCAGCATTGTTAGATGGGATCATCTGGAGCGTGGTGCTTGCTCTACCCTCAGGGTCGGGTTGTTAGGGTGGTTAATTTGGCAGGCAGAACTCCTTAGGTGTGCTCCAGGTTCTTAGCTGAATGCCAATTGGTCTGGAGATTTTAAATCAGCTCCAGGGCCCAACAATTGTTGAAAAATACTGTACCCCAGAGATCCACCCTGAGTTCCACTCTTGTGGTGAAGAAGCCAATTCTTAGCCCCCTAGGTCACCTGCGCTCCCCAGGTTTTCTGGTCTTGGATTCAATCTCCGAACCATCTCTCCTGTGCCCCACCCTTCCGAATTCCTGGCTGGATGTCTCTCCCAAAGGGTCCTGCAAGCAGCTGGATTGGAAGGGGAACAGGAGAGCCTGGGGGGTTTCCATGACCAGTGGTCCCCTGTGTAAACCTCTGTTCATGTTTGATTTCCTCCTGCTCTCTCAGGCACACTCCACGTAGTGCAAGATAAGTTTGTCAGGCCAGGCCTGTATTTTGGGCCAAACTCAGGTTTGCTAGGAGCTGTCTCCTTCAGCTGCTTGCCCCCAAACTGCAATGGCAAAATGAGTCCCTCCTCTGTCCTCCACAGGCAGCGGGGAGAGATGGCGGCTTCTCTCCAGCACAAGGATGCTGGGCAGTGCACCTATCAGCTTAGTCAGGTGATGTCTTTGATCTCTAACTCTCCATACCCAGACTCACCTTTGGACGCCTAAAAACATGGGCTTCTTTAATTCCCTGGTCCCTCTACTTTGCTCATGGAGGCACTGCTCTGGCTCCAGCTGTGGCAGTAGCTCTAACTTTGGGGATTTCTTCCTTATTTTATTATATCCAACTTCCTGAGTCCCTGATCTGCTCTCAATGTCCAGTATTATATTCCAAGAAACGCCCCCGCCTCCCTTTTTTGTTCATCCGCTCTGCTGAGAAGCTGCCTATCTGCTTTCTTGGTTTTACGTCATGGAACGGCCAGGAAAGTGACCTTCTCAATTCCACCATCTTGAAAACCCTCTCTACAAACATTTATTGATTCCTTACTATTTAAGGTGGTAAAAACATAGCAGTAAATAAAAATAAGGAAAGATTCCTTCCTTCCAGAATTTGACATTCTAATGGAGATAAAGATCATACTGAATGACCACATGCATCTATTATTTAAAGTCCAGGAGTGATCATTGCTATAAAGGAAAGACAAGAAAGTGAGGTGGGTTGGTAGGGCAGCTCCTTCTATGAGAAATCAAGTAAAGTTTTCCTGATCGAGTGACAATTGGATCGAGACTTGAATGAAATGAGGGAACTATGTGAAAATCATTGAGGAAGGGCATTTCAGAGAGAGGGAAGAGAAAGTGCAATTAGCTTGGCATCTCTTAACAACTTCATAGGGGTCTGGAAGGCTGGAGTGAGGGCCCTAAAAAGAGGATGAAAGAGATCCTTGGAAAAGGGAGTGGGGACCAGATCAGGCACTGTAAGGCCAAGGAAAGGAATCTGGATGGTATTGAGCAAAAGAAAGGGTCTGGCAGAGTCTTGTCATCCCAGCTACTTGGGAAACTGAGCCAGGAAGATCACAAGTTAGAGGCCAGCCTGGGCTACTTATGGAGACCCTGTCTCAAAATGAAATAAAAAGTACTGAGGATGTAACTCAGTGATAAAGTGTTTTCCTGGCATGTGTGAGACCCTGGGTTCAATCCCTAGGAACCTTGGGGAGAAAAAAAAAAGAAGAAGAAGAAAGGTCTGGTCTAACTCACTGGACTCTGGTCTAACTCACTGGACTGTGGATGTAAATCAGTGGTAGAGTATTTGTCTAGCATACACCCAGCCCTGGGTTCAATCCCTAGGACCTCAAAATCAAAATAATAAATTGTCTACTTATTTTAATGTGAGAAGATGGTAGGGGAGCAAGAGGGGCATTTGGGAAGTCTGGAGGTAGAATATTACTATGATTAGCAGTCCAGAGCAGCTGCCTAAACTGTCTTAATGAACTTAATTATGATGCAACCAGTACTAGGTCTAAGAAAATCTATTATTTCTTAGAGAATCTTGTCCTCAGTGGAGCGTCATTTGAAGCCTTTTGATCTTTCTTTTTCCTTAGTAAATGGCCCAAGCTCTACAGTTTCTTTTCAAGCAAGTCTCTTCCCAGGGCTTGGATCTTCTCACCCTCCCTTCTGCCTGACATCAGGACAACATGCACAAAACCTGTTTGCTTTTCATGGTGTATCTTGGTAATAAAGAGAGGAGGTACAGCCAGTATCCCCCTCCAAATTCACTCAGATGCCTCCCAAAGCTCTAGTCCCCTGTTCAGCTTCATTTGCATACAATGGAACTGTACCTTGAAATCATTTACCTCCCTACCCACAGAAGTCCCCAACTGTCTCTAACACAGATTTTCCAGATAGCTACTCTGAGTGTTCTTATCCTTTCTACAGAACAAAATGATTTGAAGAAAATGTTCATTTCATTTCAGATTGAAATTTTAAAGTGATTTAATTATAGTCATAGTGTAGGGCTTTATCTATTTTACGGACACATGGAAAACCATACTACTGAATTGAATGTTTTTAAGCAGGCATTGAGGGCATACCGGCTGTCCTTTCCTTTGGCAAATTCTTGGTACAAATGCTTCCAATGGTATTTTTGGACCATTCTATTTTTGACTCTAATCTTTTCCTTTGCTGTGGTTATGGCCCCGAGCCTCTAAATTATAGGCTCTCCTACAGCTTCAGAAAGTGAATTCACCCCACCATGTGCATTAGGAAGGTGGTATCCATAATATTCCACTAAGGGGGACCTTAGGAGCAGTAAATCCCTGCTCGAAAGCGGTCACAAGTCAGAGCTGGAACTGACGCTAGTTATTTTTCTTCACTGACAAGTTTTCATTATGTGGCTTTCCAAGAACAATTTAGAAATTGATCGGCAGCTGATGGAAGCTGAGATGCACTGTGTACATACGTGAACCCAAAGCTTCAGGGACAAGGCAGAGCCAGTGCAGGGCTCCAGTTCTGAACAGCAGCCCACAGCTTCCCCTGTCCCCCATACACACACATGTCCTCTGCCACAGGCTGTACACACAGATTTTAGGCTCCTCAAATGGGACTTTCCACTCTGGGGACATCGCCCAGGTCTGGTGAGGTCATGTAAACTTTTCTTTCATCATCTGTTTTCTTACCTCTTTCCTAAATAGGTCAAAGGTTCACACTTCAGAGAAAACAATTCCCAAGCATGTGTCTACTGATACTGAAGAAAGGGCCTTTTGTTTCCTAGACAACTGTAAATCTCATTGAAAATCCAAGGTTGATCTTAAACTTGCTGTTTAATTCTAGAATGCTTGGGGTCCCTGGGATTACCTGAAAGACAGTGTGCAAGGGTGATGTTGTGCAATCTGAGGGACGCCCAGGGAGAGGGATACTTCCTTGACGTTTTCAGGAGACCAAGGAGGTCTGGAGACATGTTCTGGCCCAAGGACAATTAAAGGTGATAACTGAGTTGAACACAGAGTTTAGCTCGTGTTATGACTGGTCCTGGAATGTTCCACAAAGGCCTTTGTGTTGAAGGCTTACTCCCCAGACTGTGGCTCTATTGGAAGGTGATGGTACTTCAGGAGATTGGGGATTAGTAGAGGAAGTTAGGTGCTTGGGAACATGTCCATGAAGGCTATTATGAGACCTGAGATCTTTCTATTTCTCTCTCTCTGATTCCTGTCGACATCAGAACAGTTTCCTCTTCCAGACAATATTGTCCGATGTACTGTCTCACCACAGACCAAAAGTTAGCAGGATCAAGAAGCCATGGACTCAAGTCTCCCAAACTGAGCCAAAATAAAAATTTTTCCTTCTTAAGTCAGCTACATCATGTATTTTGTCATAGTGATGGAGAACTTACTAACACAGAAAAAGTTGGTTTTATTTTTTTGGTAGCAGTAAGAGTGGTATGACTGTGTACCTGTGTGCATGTGTGCAGGTGTGTGTGTATGCGTGCACATGTATTAAGTATAAGACACAAGTAGGGGTGAAGGACAAGGAAATGGTCCAAACTAAAGAAATATTGAGACCTCAAAGATAAAACTCAAACTACCATAACAATAAGAATTTGTTTAAAGCAGTCTGCTCTCCTTTTGCCCATTCCACCCACTTTCTGTGAGTCATTACCCACCCAATTACCTGGAACTGGTGGTGACAAGTCATGATGTGTCTCCTCCCCTAGGACAATATTGACAGTGGCAAGCATGTATAGAGCAGCTGCTGTGGGCAGGCAAAGTTCTGGAGGCTTCTTTGATGTGGAGCTAGAGAGTTACGGGTGAGCTGAGGCTCAGCACATACCATCCTGCACTGTGAGATCAATGAATTCACTAATGGGGGAATCTTGCTCCCACATTTTCTTGATTGAAAGGATCATCTTCACAATATGAGAGGTGTCTGAAGTGCTTTGGGGAACCCTGTGCTACCATAGCAAATCAGCAGGCTTCAGAACCGAAGGCGCCTGGGCTTGAGACCCCCTTTCCCCATCCCAGGCAGTTGTTCCGAAGCTCTGGGATCCTCAAGGCACACGGGGCTGGCGATGGCAGTATGAAATCAGCCAAGAACCCCAGGAGAAACCAAATCCTTGGCTTGAATTCCTTCTGCTGGTCCTCATGTCTTCTTATTAAACAGTTTTGGTGGTTTGACAATCTTCCAGTTTAGCCCTTTCCATCACAGGGTCCAGTGGCAAGCTTCTCCCCTGGACTCACCAGAGTGACACGTGCAGATCAGGCAATCATTCCGGCACCTTTGTAGCAATTATGCCAAGAAATTAAGGTAGGAACTTTATTTTCTTGGCTAATAGGAAATGTAATAAACCAAGAAAATTTTAAAAAAAATTTTTTAAAAAGCAAATGATGTGGCTAAAAAGTGTACCTTGAGTTTTTAATCATAGTAAATACTCAGCTAGTATTTGTATTAGCTGAGTATTTATTTATTTATTTATTTATTTATTTATATTTTACAGAGTCAAGCACTTGAAGTCTTAGATCATGTTTTTGTTGATGTTAATTTCTCCAGCCACATATACAATCACATTCATGGTTGGCCAACCATACAAGATAAAACGGTTGTTAGTAATATCTTCAGTGTGAGATCTGGGGGGCATCCACTGAACCCCCTTTTGGGGATAATCAAAGCAGAGGTGGAAGGTGAGTTGGGAAGAGTCTCTCTGTGAGCCTGGCGTAGACTAAAAACCCACCGAACAAGTTTCATCTTCAGTGCAATGTTATTCGAATGGATTCAGCCTGAGTCCTAGCTTTCTTCCAAGCCTTCATTTGGATGTGGGTAGGTAAGGTACCTTCAGGACAGAAGAGCTCCCAGTTGACCTCGCTTTAGCCAGTGTGATACCTGAGGAATGGGTCTTAACTAAAGGGGAGGATGCTGGATAAACACTTCTTGGAGGGATGAGGAAATGAATGAATGAATCCAAAGCTATTTGCCCTGCAAGGAAGCCACCTTATACAAATGTAGAAACTGACTTTAATCTTAACAGTAGTCCATATGGCCCTGTCATATTGGAGATTCACACCCAACTCTGAAAATTGAGAGTAAATATGCCCCTTGGGGATTTGGGAACTAAAGAACTCAACCTAACTTCTCTCTTGAAGACTGACAGTAGCCACAGTGATGCCAAGACCTCGTTGACATGCAGAACTGGCAGCTTCTAGTAGGTTTTCTTTTCAAAGCTCTTTGCACCTCTCATTTAGTTAGATTTCAGGGACTCTAGATATGACTGAAGAAAAACAAAATATACAAAGATCTTGGCACAGGGACCAAGAAGTTTGATTTTTTTTGTTATCTCAATCTATTTCTGAACAATTCCATAAAGTGGAAATAAAAATCATTCCTCCTTCGAATATGAGATTATGAAATCTTCATTTAGTTTGATAATATTATTATTATTTTTGTTTCTAGCATAGCTTAACTGTTTAGGTACCATTACTTGTCTCTTAATCAAAGACGGGTGTGATTGGTGGTTTACATCTGAGATAAATAACCTAACATTGTTGTTGAAATTTTTTTCAGTTCCTGCTGTACACCCATGTGGATTATATTCATGGCAATCAAAGCATTTACAAAAATTCACAAAGTTAGATACTACCAAATTGTAGAGGGATCTAATGAAATGTCTCTCCATGTTACTTTGGATTACATGATCCTTTAATTGAAAAGGCAGACAAGCTGGTTTGGTTGACTAAATTGTCTACATTAATCATCAAACCAGATAATGGATGTAACACAATTTTGAAAATATATAAAACATTTTAAATGTAACCTGGCATTATAATTATTAGTAGGTTTCTACTTGATTTGGAGCACTTTGGAATTGTTTTAATTATATACTATTTAAGATCAGATATCTTGCTGGACTATATTTCTAAATGATGATTATCCATTTTTATGCTTAGCATTAATCTGATTTCATTGCCATAATTTAAAAATCTAGCTCATGGTTTCGGACTGACACATAAGCAGGCAGTCTTTTGGGCCCTGAGGTATAAATGAAACCAGTATGAGGCAGGAATAAGATCTAGCTTTCTGTTTGAATCTTTATTTTTACCATTCTATGACAAACCAACACTTTATTTATTTTTTCATTTCAGTTTTTTTGGGGAGTACGGGAGATTGAACTCAGGAGCACCTGACCACTGAGCCACATCTCCAGCCTTATTTTATATTTTATTTAGAGACAGGGTCTTCACGAGTTGCTTAGCACCTCAGTTACGCTGAGGCTGGCTTTGAACTCGTGGTCCTCCCAAGCTGCTGAGATTACTGGCATGCACTACCAGGCCCAACACTTTGGCTGAAAATAAATCTCTGCAAGCGACGTCTGAAAGCAAAGTTTAACATTTATATCATTGCTTGCAAGCAATTTATTTCTTTCAAACACCATGTGTCAGAACCTTTCATGTTTGCCTTGTTCTATAAAAATTAAGATCTCCAAAACTACTGATTTATTTACTCATTCACTCACTGCCGTATTAATCACATTTTTGATAGGTACAAATTAGCAGAGATTGGACTAATTTAGGACAGTTAGTGCAAATAATCTCAGCTCTGTGGCTTCAGTTTAAGCAACACTTTGCCACCTTCTTCCTGAGGTGCCCTGTTCTGCTGGACTTGGTGGCTAAGCATGCGTGAACAGACCTTCTTCAGCCACTGCAGCCCTAGTGAAGGGTATAAATGCAGGTGTGCATATTAGATATCCTTCAAAGGTATATTGCAACATAAAAAAAATGCTTAAATAAAATATGTCATAGCTGCTTGCCTATCCTAATATAACTTCATATTGGCAGAATTTAAAACTACGCTTAATGCTACTGTTTTCTATATGACTAGAAAATATAATGATCTTATTTCAGTTTATTCTCAATGATCTAAAAGATTGAGGATAAAATGTAACTACAGTAGAAGTGTACAATATCTGAGTATATTTTAATCAAAACTGAAAGTTAAATTATAAAATTTTAAAAATTAAATACTTATATTTTAGTTTCTAAGTTATTTGAATATTCAAAACTTACATCAAAATGAAAGAAAATAAAAAAATTGTATTTAACTTTTGTGCAATTTTTATATGGGAGTATTTAAATGAAGTTCTTTTTAAGTTTATGAAACAATGAAATTTATTAAGTATTCTGATAAAACGAAACTATTTGCTATTTTAGCATTCAGTTGTCCATACCATTGCCAATGTAAAGAATTCATATCTTACTTCATTGATGTTACATCTGACCTAAGTATGTACAAATTTAAGAATAATTGAATTATTTAATATTGTAAGGTATTTCTCAGTCATTACATACAACTACTGAAGTATTGTGCTAGTTCATGTGTTTTTCTAGAACTATGGATTGGGATATAAGGAGAAACAAGAAAATAAGCCTCAGTACCACCTAATAATACCTCATTATGGAGAAGCTACTGCATTCCTGCTCTCTGAAAGGATTTGACATGTTAATGAATTTTTCTAAGTACTTCTGCTGCCCAAATGTCCCTGTCCTCCAAGGCAGTGCTTCCTCCTGGGTCGACAGCCTGACCAGCCACATTCCTCAGGGCCACTGGAAGCCACTGCTAATTGTTTGGAGGTGATAGAAAGAAGCATTTCCCTCGGGCCTGAATGGTTGCATTGTGCCAGAGCTAAGTCCAGAATTGCTGGAGACAGAAGCACCCTGTGGCTTTAGTAACCTTAGACTTCTTGTGTGTGATATTCAGGCTCATGCAAACACAGGCATGCAAGACAAAAATCCAAGCTTGGGTCTAAGGCATGTTATTAAATGGGAGTCCAGAACTGTTGAGGATTACTCTGAAGGTCTTGAAGATGAAGCCCACACAGTGGAAAACAGAGAAAATTGACAACAAGAAACCGATTCCTGATGCAAATGCACGGAGTCCAGATCCCATTGCATCTGAAGTCAGCTATACCCCTGGGATTTTCATTTGTGAGAAAAGATATCACTTTTCTTTTCTTAAGCCATTTTCAGCAGGGTTCTGCCATTTGCAACAGAAGGAGTCACTACTGCTTTACCAGAGCTCTAGCCCCCAGGAAGTATCTTGCCAGATCTGACTTCCTCTAGTAGGAAGTGACTAAAACCACAGGACTTGTCCTTTAGCCTCAATTCCAGGTCAAATGTGGGCGATAGCTCTTTTTGCCAACACCATCCTACCACTTTTGCCTTCTGGTTTTAATTGGTTTTTCTCTAGATATCAAGACCACTTTGAGCAGTCACAAGTGACTTTTAACAAGTGGGTCTGACTCTCCAAAGAGTTCTTCCAAGAAGCACCATAGCTGCACACTGACATGTTGATTCATTACATGTGGAATTTGTTAAAAGGGATAAATACCTAATTTCATAGCCTGCTGTAGAAGACAGTATTGCATTTCTTAAATCTAAACAGCCACCCATTAATGCTTAATTCTCATGATTTGAAAATCTTTTCTAATCTCATTTTTCTTTCCGCCTCCAGCTGGGTGATTTTTTTCCTCTGTACTTAATCATGAACATAGTATCAGTGTTGTTTGTAAGGTAATACTACCAAGAAATCTGCCTCTACGTTAATAGCTTAGTTGGAGGCTGCACATTCCTAACGATCATGCATTCATTTAAAGCTTTTGTTGAACAGTAGCAAAGTCAACTTGAAGTAAATCATAAACTTCATTTTAGTCAGTGTATCACATATCAAGATTTTTATAAGTACATGTTGACTTTTTGGTAAAAGCCCAAGTGCCTAATCAGTCTTCCAAGAAAGAAAAAAAAAAAAAAGAAAGAAAAGAAAAACTCACAAAAATACAGGGGGTGGAATCCTGCCCTACATTAATAATCTATTTCAAAGAATACCTTCTTTCAGACTACACAAAAATATAGTGCTTACATTTTTACAAACCCACAGTTTATGTAGAAATTATTTTATGTTTAGATATCACTCACTGGTTACTGGTATCAAGCCAGCCCCAGAACTACATAAACACCAGATTTTACACATTACACAGCACACACAACATTTTGCTTTAAGCTGGTTAATTCCTTAGAAATTACATATGCAGTTTAAGGTCTAACCCCATCCCGATAGCTCTCTTGCCCCTACTCCCTGCACCATTTTTTTTTTTCTTTTTAGGGGGCCAAGAAAAGCAGCAGGGGAATTTTTTTAATACACAAAAAGAAATCAAATCATACATGTGTACTTTTATAAACTAGAAATTCCTGTTACTGTAGATCACTGCCAGATGTCAAATAGCAAAATGTTCATTACTCCTCTAAATAATAGAATTGATTAATGAGGCACATTTACATTATGGAGTCTTGGTCTCTGTCATAACTAGACAGTGTTTAAGAAGTTAAAAAAAAAGTAATGCAGATGGGGAAATAACTTTAACTATCATGCTTCAAAGGCAAAGCAAATATCAGGCATCTTGGGGCAGGATTTGGTCATTTAAGGGGTAATAACTTCCAAATGAAACTAGTCTTTCTTCTCAAATAAAAGAAATGGTAGCTGTGTCACAAGACAGAAAGATAGATATGTTCTGGACAGTGGACGGCTCCTAACTGCTCAGTGCAGGGAATCTATTCTGGTGGAGTTTTGAGGGCAGTGCTTTCATTTTTAATGGCAATCTGATGGCTCTGCTCCAGATAGTCAAGGAGTCAACTTGTGTGGTGATATTGTTTATGCAAAAGTATTATTTTAGTGAGAAATATGCCTCTTCTATTGAGCCTTCAGAGTCTTCATTTGGAAGAAACACCTCCTTCAGTGAAGTCATCAGATTGCATAAAAAATCAGTTCCACCTGCCACTCTCTCAAAGTGACATGCTACAGATTCCTCTCTGTGGTGTCATAATGGTCTCTGAAAATGGTGGATGTTTTCTAAATGTTCTATACATGTTTTTGGTTTTTTTTCCCTCTGAATTTATGTCTCATTGAAAAGAAAGTAAAAGGTATTAAAAAACAACACAGAGAGGAAACTTGACATTGGAAGCCGATCAGATGTTTTTATTAATGACACAGCTCTAGCATGGCTCATGGGCATCTGCAGGCATGGACCATGATGACTCAAAAGGAATAATGTCACCTGCATGCATACAGACAATTCACTTCTTGATCAATTGTTTCTTTACTTTTATGTAGAAACACTTTCTTGGCATTTTTAACTTTACTGTGGACATATTTTTTGGGTTGTAAACATGCACACATTGGGAATCCAATTCAGTTTCTTAAAAGGCAATATCCATTATATAATCATGAAGAACAGCAAGTTTCATATCCACCACACACATTTGATCCCAAGATCCATCACTCCATCACTGAATGACCGTGTAACTTTTGCCAAGTAATCTAAATTCTCTGAACCTCAGTTTCCCCATAAATAAAATGGAAATATTGATGATGACCATGTCAGTTACCTAAATAATTAAATGAGATATACTGTATGAAATTATTTATATCACGCTTCACACAGATATAAGTATCAATGCCTTCTATCCAATTAATCTTTTTATGACAAATTACTTTTCTTTTTTTTTTCTTTCCCAGGGGAAAACAATTTAATATGTTCATGGGTTAAGGAGAAACATAGGTTTTATTAATGGGAGACTAAGCCTTAATCCAATACAAAATTTGGCATGTGGATATTTGCTACTCCCATTTACATTACTTTTTTTAAAGAAGGAAAATATGACTTTTTAATAGTATAACAACAATGACATTTTTTGGTAAATCCAGGCAGAAAATAAGTAGATTTTCATATTTCAATCTATGAAATATGAAAATTTTAAATTATTATTACATTTCTACAGTTTCCAGGTAGTTTCTCTAACTTTTTGTTATGATTATGTTCTGTCTGTTATGTAGAATATATCAGCTATAAAAGACCAACCTCATAGTCCAGGAAAAAAAAAAAAAACTTCTACACCACATAGGAACACACAACAGAATTAATATTAATAAGATTTTGGCACACCCTACTCTGATTCCCTGGTTTTTTCCTTATTGTCCCTGTTGGAGTTACAGGAAGCAAGCCATGGAAGAACAAACCAAGGACTTGGCCACAATGGGCATCACTAACATTGGTATTAATTTTGAAAGTGAAATATGATCAATATTTTAAATACTTAAAATCTAGTATCTAGAAAACTGATGCTGTGCTGTCAATTCCAAAGAATCACGGAGCTAGATGGGAGTTTGGAATCCC
Source organism: Urocitellus parryii (assembly GCF_045843805.1). Lineage (NCBI taxonomy): Eukaryota > Metazoa > Chordata > Mammalia > Rodentia > Sciuridae > Urocitellus > Urocitellus parryii. Next base: position 267,701,135 of record NC_135531.1, on the reverse strand, counting down.
CAGCACTGATATCTTCAATATGGATCTAGAAAATTAAAATCTGGAGAGAAGAATTTACTTTCTGCCAAAATCTCCCAAGAAGTGGTGCTGAAATTAGAACCCAGGGTCCCTCACAGGCTCCAGGACCCTGCTGGACTCTGGCTCCAAGCTTAACCTCTGTTTCAATTCTTTGCATTTACAACTAGAGCCAAATACCAGCTTGTTTGCAAAACCAACCTGAAAAAAAATGGGCCAGAAAAATGGGACAGGATGGGGGCCATCCTGTCGCTGAAAGCCTGAAAATTCTGAGGGTGGAAATCACAAAGCACTAGATGATGAGTAGGCTCCTGGGTATTGTAAAAATAAAGGTGAGATGATGAGTGTGGAAATAAGTTGTAAGAAAGTTTCATGTAATCATGATGATTAATACCGTACTTTTCTCTTAGAATCAATTGCATCCCTGCTCACTGGCATTGGAGAGCAATTTCGTGTGAACACCTGTTATTATATGACCTCCAATTCATGGCAAAAAAAAATAAATAAAATCACCATTATGCAAGAGAGAGGGAGTGGTAAGAAGCCACGTTTCAGGAGCTCTTGACACCAAATTAATTACTATCTCCCCACCTTATAAGTAATTTCTGGTCTAGCATCTCCTAGCATTTAGAGAAAGTCAGGGTTACCCTTGGTTATTAATGAAAATGCATGAAGCCTGGGGTGCTAAAGAGATCGTTTTAGGAAAATACAGTGAGTCCAGGTGAAAGACTCAACCTAAATCTAATGCTGATGGGGGACCTGACTCAGAGGAAAGACCATAACCGGCAGCTGAAGGTGAGAAAAGGAGGCCAGCCTGCCATTGTTTTCTAGAATACACTCATGCCATTTAATTGAAATTCATATTGCATTTTAAAAAAGGAGTTTTTAGTTCTATTTCTCTTTATAAAGAGATATTTCCTTCATTTCATTTATGTCTGATATTACCCATTCATTCTTCCCTTCCTCTAGGTTTTAAAAAATCTTCTATCAGAAACTTAATCTTTCATTCAATATACTAAAGAACCCTTAAGTGTCAGATAAGGAACTGTGTTAGGAAGAAGCCCCTGGGCTTCTTAAAAGGAAGGTGGGGGTGTACCCAGTTTCAAGGCCCATGGCCAGAGTGCCAAGAAGGAGCTCTTATTCTCTTTTTGACTTGAAATCTCCATGTGGTCTAGCAAAGCCTCAAGAGCCTTTACATCTTAAAGCTGGGAGCCCATAGTCCTGTGAAAGCCATCTGTGAGGAACTTGTTCAGAGTGGACAAAGGAAACATAGAAAGAAGGCAGCTGTGCTTCAGGAAGGCAGCTGTGTGAAGCACAAGGAAGCATAAGGGAAAAATGGCATCTCGTTGTTCTGTGGTATCTGGGATTCCTTAGACAACCCCTTGCACCTCACTCTCTATTAGTTATTGTATTAGAATTCCAACTTCTCTCTTTTCTGAGGAGTTCACAGACTCAACTGATCCTGCTGGGATTCAACTTTGAACATCTGAACACTGCAGGTGTCAGACAACTGGCATTTTGCCAGCTTCTCCATCCATCCATCCATCCATCCATCCATCCATCCATCCATCCAACTATCCATCTCCCAAACTATTTTTTTTGCATTAATTAATGCCTCCAGTTGCTAGAGGGTTTTGTTTTGCTTTGTTTTAAATAGTCATTTGATACTGTGGTTCTGCAGTGGAAAAATTAGAAGCTAGGTGCTGCCTCTTGAATGAATTATTCTGTATGTCAGGTCAACATGTGTGGAATGAAAAGACAAAGGGCCACCCATGTCCATTTTTGCCATCTTTACAATGAATATTGATCACTGCACATCAGTACAGCTGGAGCAATTACTGGCAATCATGGAAATGGCCCAATGAGTTGACTGACTGTTCTTTCGTCCAGTTTCCCAGCTGTGCAACCAGCTGCATAGCCAAAGCCCAAGATAAATCCTGTTTATGGGATTTTAAAGCTTTTTGATCATGAAACCACTCATGGAAGTTTTTAAAGAGTACTTAAGGATCCCATAATAGTGAGCACCTTTGAGGGTGTCTAACTCTTGAAGGAAATAAATATTCACCTACTAGGTTTCCCATCCAGTGGTATTGCTGCTACATGATATACACAAAATTCAAGACAAATTTAAAATAACTGAAAAATACTCCCAATTAAATAAGCATTTGAACCTGTTATTGTTGAGTTTCAACTTGTTACCAAGTAAGCCTTCAAAATTAAATGCAAATTATTTATAAATATATACATATATGTATTTTATTTATTTACTGACAATCCATTCATATTCATTAGGTTCCAAATGGATTCAAGACAGTGACACACATTTACACACACACATACACACACACACACAATGTTTTAAGAAAGACAGATAACTTCATTTTTTCTTGTCTACTGATATTGCATATTGACATGGTATGTGTGGTTGAACAGTACATAAAGTCACATTAACTGATAGGTAAGACTTACCACTGACAAATTATTTTAGTTCTAAAGAGGTTTTGCTAGTTCTAAAGAGGTTTTGCTAGTTTAACATCTATTCTGTATGAACAATGGTTTTATAGGTTTTGAGTCATCCTTTTTCTTGCTTGTAAGAAAATAGGACAACCTTAGCCCAGTGGCCACCAACTCTGACCTCTCTTATGCTTTCCATCTGCACTACATTCATCAAACCATAGGATTTGGAATCTTCAGCCTTTTATGAAATTTAAGTTAGAGAGCAGAGGGAAGGAATCACTAATAAGCCTTCCCTTGGGGAACCCAAATAGCTTCTAGCACCATCCCAGGGATTTGAGTCAGTGAAAGACCAAAGCTTGACAACTTCCCTTTGGACAAGATCCATCAAGTGAGTCTGTGTCGGCTTGTCCTACCCTGGGGAATTCTGAGTCTCTGGGGTTGATATAGTTTGAAAAAAGATGCCTCATGTTTCCTCCATAGTGGATTGAAATATTCAGGTGGTCCCATCCTCTACTACAGGAGAAGCATTAGGGGGTGGAATAAACTCTGGTTTGAGTGGACTTCCGAGACTAAGCAATGGAGACCATGATCTGATTTCAAAATAAGTGATCTTGGTGAATTTTTCTTACCAAAACTTTTTGAAAATTTGTGGAACACATGGTCTAATAATAGTACAGGATATTGGAATCATAATTTCTCTGGAAATCAGAAATCTCCTTGAAAATTTGAAACACATGGCCCCAGTAGTAATAACCTAAACTTACTTCCTAATGATGCTGTGGTGATTGCAAAATATTTGCAATTATGACACCTGAAAAGATAAGATAAAATGTTTAGGGCAAAAATAATTTATATTACTGTGCTTTACTCCTAAATGTCATTTCTGTACCTTTTTTATGACTCCTTCTTAAAGCAACTGGACTACATGCATGTCTACATTCCTTTTTGATAAGAGGCAATGTGGTTGACTTTTATTCCTAATTTGCAAAGAGTTAAATTCAGTCTTTGTTACAAAAGGTGGAAAGAATTTATTATGAAATGTGATGTTCCCCCTTCAGCTAATTCCTCCATTAGTCCTTGATCATTAGTGTTAATGAGGAGAAATGATGTGTAATCCAAAAATTGTGGGTAATCCAAAAGGCATGTGTACTTGACTCAAAATGTTTTGCATTTATTTTTGGATATGGGTATGCCTAACATTATTGGCATTCTCATTGCTTAAGATGGTATAATTAAGTCATGTTACAAAGAAATAGCTCATAATGAGAAATAGAATATCTCCGGACCTCTTTATTTGGAACGTAACACATGATATTGGTAGATATCTTTTTACAATGAAGCTATTTTCTCACTTTGGTCTCAATCTCTATATTCCATCACTATACCTTTGTTGTTAACTTAAATCTAAATTCCAACATTAATAGTTCATTCAGCTCTGATTTGGCTTGCTGAATACACTCAACTAATTAATAAATAGTTTTCCTCTGTCAAAGGCCCATCTTGATTTGAATGTGGAAGAAGCCTGAAAATAAACAGAACACAAGGGTCCTACCTCCAAGAATTCACACATGAAAGAACCAAGATTTGGAATTGGAACCTCCGGGGCACAGTCTCAGCTTTGGTGGTCAGAATCTCTATGGTGACACATAAGTCCAGTCACTTCTTAGGTTCTCAGAATCCTCATGAGCAAAGTAAGTGAGTTGAAACAGATGAGTGCTTTACTAAGGGGTCCTAAGTGTGCACAGAATTGCCTTAGATTTGAAGACTGTTCTTGAGAAAAGAGGATGAGACAATCAAAGATAAACAGGCAGTGCCACACCTTTTCTCCCTGGGCCTGAAAATGCAATTATATGTCCATATGTCCATCAGTCCATTACATGAGTTATGTCCATTACATGAGTTACATTTATGCTCTTGGTAGCATTGTATTCCGGCTTAAAAGAGAAGAGGAAAGAAACCAACATAGACTCTTCAGTTATAACATAATTAAGGTATGTCCTGGTGAACTGAGACATCTGTGAGTCCATAGAGAGTGCTTACTATAGAGTAGGTTAGACACCTTGGAACAATCTTGATGGGAGATCTAAGATGGAGTAATGTCAAACTTTATCAAGAAATGAAGGTTGTGAGAGCCTTGTTAAACAAGAAACTTTGAAAGCTTCTCCAAATAGATAAACATATAGATACATACATATGAGACAAGTTTTATAGTCAGAAATTTAAGCATAAAGAACATTCAAAGAAAATCAGGCAGATTCTTCATATTTCAAATAAGTATTAATTGTAACAATTGATTTTTGTGAATCTTTGCTTTGAGATGAGAGTCTCTTGCTGGTCTTGGGGGTGATGGCAGATAAGGAGGAGAGATTGCAGCACAGCAGGAGGCTCCTGACCCCCTCCTCTTCCAGCCCATGGGTTCCCTCACAGCCTGATGCACTGAAACTGATAATAAAATTGTAAAACTATTGACCATGTGTGCATCATCCATTTCCTTTTGAAGGAGTTTCTCTTTTTTTTCCTCTTTTTGAAAGCAGTATGAAATATAAACTGAACAGAGATATTTTGAATGTCCATTCCTGCCTCCTGATATATTTTCCACAAATCATTCTAGCCCTTTTAAAGGAATCCATTTCTATCTCTTTACCATCATATTTCAAAAATAGAGTAAGACACAGCTCAGGGGCTGAGGGACAGCTTTGTTTGGGGTCCTAAATCTTTCTGTTTCTCTTCATTACTGTAGAATGATCACAAGGTCTTCTGATAAGATATGAGAGTAAAAATCAAGCATTTGGCAATCACTTGACTCAATGTGTTTGAATCTCTCAGTGACCAAATGTTTTACAGATGCTTTGTCCAAAAACATACACGTGTATGTGCTGGGGACGGAGGATCAGAGAGATTGCAAAGCAAGTTGGAGCTGGAGCTGGTGGTTTCACTGGAGAACACAGGAGGGGTGCTTCCTGCTTCTCTACCATTACACCCCTTTATTGAGGACTCCAGCTTTCTCTACTTTGGTTCATTTTGACAATGGTTCCCTTGGAGGTTCAAAAAGGCTCGGATGCTCAGCTTTCTTCAAGAATCGCAGGTTGAGCACGTGTATAATTTTTTTTTTTTAACAAAAGAAGTTGTATTCTTTTTATTAAAAAAAAACAGAAATCTCTCTTTTTTTAACTAATTATGGATGGTCTTACATTTTCCCGTTTTATACTTCTTCCATTCAATCATCTACCAAATACACATCTAACATACATTATGTGTGTGTGTGCGTCTGTTGTGTGTGCATACAGAGAGACAGACGGGGTTGGGGGAAGCTGTTCATTGGGGAAAAGAAATGGTTAAAAACAAAACTTAAATATTTAAAGTTAACAGCTTTATTGATGCCCTGCTTAAGCCCTAAACACTTTCTCATGATGTCTCCTGGAAGTCTGAGCTCCTTAAACATGGCTACACAGATTCCCCTGTGACCTGTTGTCTTCTCCTCTGTCCAGCCTTAGATGCCTACCAGACATCCCTCCAGGTGTCACCTCTTCCCTTGGTGACAATCTCTATCTCAGTGGTCTGAAGGGATCCCTCAATCTGGACTGGATCACCTGTCTGATGTCTCCCCCTAGTTTTGATTTGCTTTAGCAAGAATAAAAATGTCTCTAAACATAAAAATGTCTGTGTCCTGCTTATGAACCTCCTATTTCAACCCCAATTAAAGTCTGACTATATGTTATTGTGATTATATGGGAAGAAGCTATAATCTTTTTACAATTCACACATTTAAAATAGATTGTAACAGATAAAAACACACATTTAAAAATAGATTTCTATGACTTACCTTAATTTCTACCTCTTGTTCCTATTTCCCCCTAACAACAAATAATTCCTTTTCTTCTTTTCTAGGTAATGTCAGTGAAAGTAGTGGTTATTTTGTTACTCAAGGTTAAATCTCCGTTGGTGATCTACTCAGTTCAAGTCTATGTCCTTCCCCAGCCCTAGGGATTGTCTAAATTTGTAGGAGAATTTTCAGTAATAGGCCAATTAGGATAGCTAACTCTTAACAGACCCTGTTAAAAGCTTTTACATATTTGTTCAGGCTTCACAATAGCCAAGGAGGAAGTACTATTATTTGCACAGCTAATAGAAGACTGAGCCTGGATTTGAACCTGGGCACGTTGGGACCAGACCACATGCTTTATTGTCAATCTTGTATGATCTCCAGGAATCTTGATTCCACACCAACTGAACATGAATCTCTCCTTGATTGTGTGCACAGTGGGTGATCACTCAGTATTAGATAAGAACAATAGAAAAAGGAAAGGGGGAGAAACTAAACACAGAGCCAGCAAACTGCTGTGAGAAGGGAGCAGAAATGACCGCCCCCTCCCCGATCTCATGGCTATCTACTAGAACCATCTGCACATTTAGTCAAGACCTGCCAACCGTCACCTACAGGTTCCTGCTTGCAGAAAAGATACAGGGGTATGAATCTATGGATGTTCAATTCTTCATTTCTGAAAGGAATTATTTTATCATCAAGTCCATAAGTTCTTAGATCTGCAAGGCTGCAGAAGTAAAGCAGAGGCAGAGCAGAGTGGGATGGATAGATGGCAGCGACATGCTGACTGGAGATCTTCCAGCTCAGACTTGAGAAGGTGTGAGAGATGCTGGAAGAACAGCCAGATCAAGAGACAGCTGGAGAATTCAGAGTAGCTGATGACTGTCGTGCACTGTGGGAAGTACTGGAAAGTGAAGGGGTTTCTACTTGCAGGTGACTTCAGCACTAACTTGCATATGACATTCAGCAAGTTTTTGGGTATCTTTTCTCCCCTTATCTAAACTGGAGGACATGGTCTGAATAATCAAGCTTTTGCAAACCTTTATGTAGCCTCTGGTTTCCAAGTGCCCAGAACCTTCATTCAATGTTTTCCCCATCTTTCTTCCAGAAAAATATAGAGTGGACCATCAAAATGCTCACTAATTCCCATGTTTGATAAAGTCATAACACCGCTTATTCAGAAAAGCACAATGAGCAGTAATACCTATACCCTTGCATTGCATGAATTTTGATGAAAATCTCAGAGCTATGCAGAAATGCATTGGCACAAAATCAGGCTAAGTGTGAATGGAGAAGCACCGTCCTCATGCATGCTTCAATAATTACAGTCTGGAAGAATGAAAAGATGCATAAATCGCCATGGAATGAAACGCACTAGAAGACTTAACAGAAAAGAGAAATTCCTCTGCCAGAGGATAAAGACTTGAGAAATGTATAGGAATTTGAAAAAGAAGTATGTGGTGGTGGGGTGGGGGGATAAGGGAATTTCAGAAAGCAGAAACACTGTGTATAAGCTACAAGATGTTCTTTTTCAAAAAAAGATTTTGTATTAATGGTGTTGGGTTGTCTGTTACCATCAGTACGAGGCAGGGAGTAATTGTGAAGCAGTGATCTTTGACTGCACATATGTGAGATCAGCTGTGTGTAGAGGTGACTTGCCTTCTCTTGTCACCTTAATTATTAGATTTTTGGCAACAGTGGCCGTACTTACAGTTGAGTTTTCACTAAAGATTTGAATTCAATTTTGCTCAAATAAAATCATGATAGACTATAGAATCAAAATGAAAACACATTGTGTTTAAAGGCAAGTTGCCTGCAATTAAAAGCATTAGAAATTGCCAAAACTCTGGGGGTGGGGAAATCATAGAATGTTCAAAGCTAAGGAATTAATAAAATTTGTTCTTGAATGTTGAAAGCTTAAAGAACCTGAACATCTGTCAATGTCTTCTGGCTGACTTTTAGGAGACCCAGTGTAACTTCTAAAAATAAATTATCAATTGAAAACAAAAATCTAGGATTATGATGAAATTTACCAAATAGAAATGCTGATTGTATAACATCATTTTTTTTTTTTACGTATCATGAAATTATAATGTTAATCTCTCTCTTTTTATTTTTTTTTTCAGTCCTGGGACTGGGATTATCCGCGTACTAGGCAAGTATTCTACCACTGAGCTACTTCCCAGCCCTACTGTTATGTTAGTCTTTAAAATGCTAAAAACACAAAGCCGGAGATTTTTGGGTTAAGGAAAACCAGTGTGATTCTGATGTTGTATATAATGACAAGGCCAAAATAATTTAACAAGTACTAAGATAATCAAAATGAAATATGATTAATCTCAAACTTTACAATACAGAAGAAAATAGGTTTCATAATTATAGGGCTAAATGTTTACTATTATTATCAGTACATTAATAAGTGAACATTTAATATGAGATTTCTTATATTTCTCCCCCAAAACTATTATTAATATGATGGTTCATTTTATAATTAAAGAAAAATTCTAGCATTAGTGAGGAAATGTTAAAAGGAAAAGGACTGAAAAAGTCCTCACCAAAACTGGGAGACAAGCAATATTCCAAGCATGTTGCTGCTTTGTCATGCCATTTGCTTTGATATTCCAGGATTATTTTACACTAAACTAGTGATTTTTCTAAGTAAGTTACCTTTTGTTGTGTGCCACATATTGGTTAGATATACTCATTGGTTAGTGATCAAATCTAAGTACTTCTGGTTTCTGTTATGGAAGACTATTACAAAGGCAAATTATTAAAATGAATACAATTATCCATGCTTGATTTAGATTATGTAGGGTACAGTTTTATTAATCTTTATTTTCTAAGGGTATTAGGCAAACTCTTGCATTCAAATTTTTTAAAAATCTAGGCTGTCAGAGAATCTAAGAACATCCATTGTGAAAGTAGAGAGCATTTATAATGCTAATAAGTAATAGTGGGCTAATGACCTAAGACCTAAGATTCAATTCAGCACCACTGAATTGAATAGAATTACAGCCAGGTCTCCATTACCCACTCAAATGAAGGGGAACTGAAATATGGATGATGCAGAAGGTAGTCGCGGGCATTTCCCTCTTTGATGCTGAGTCTCTTCCTGTATCATATGTTGTATAGTATTTTTATCAAAGTGTATCCACCAAACACTAAGATTCAGTAGCAAGAAGGTAATTTTACCCCATATAGGCAATAAGTACTTTCAGTTGAGGGCAGAATAGAAACAAAATTAACAATAAACTTGACATATCAAGTAACATTTAAAATCCACTTTACATAGTAAGCTATTTTTCTGATTAGTGACATGGAAATGGTATATTTCAAGGAACAAAATTATATTACTGATATAGTAAGGCCTAGGTAAGTGTACTGTTTTATAAAACAATACTTTTATTAGACTCCAAATACCCACAGCTTGACTCATTCTTTCAAACTTTAATGAAAAGGAGAAATAAATTGTGAAGTTTGAAACGTATTATCTCATATTTAGAAAAGCTTTTAGAGCAGAACAACAATTTGGGACTATAGGTTGTTATTCCAAATTTTTAGAAGAGACTTCCAGAACATTCTACCTGTATTTCTGAAATAACAATTCCTTTTATGGAAGTCTGACTCTACCCTTCTAAGGAATAATTAAATGGGGTATTTTAAAAAGTCTCAATCAGTTTCTTTTGTCCTCCTTATACACTCCAATCAGTATCAGGGACTATAAAAAATACATTCAGAAGCATTTTCATAAACAAATGAATGGGGCCAGACCATTCCTTTTCTTTTCTTTTCTTTCTTTTTCTTTTTTTTTTTTTTTTTTTTTTTTTTTTTTGTTACACCCAGTGAAGCCATGGTCAGAGAGCTGGGAACTGGTAAGAAGGACATTGTTATAGCTGGTTAAAATGACCAGCTATAAGCTCCTCCAAAGTTACTATTTTTACATAAAAGACCTGTAAGTGGCAGCCATCTATAATGTGATATTATTCTTAGCACATGGGGGTAGCTTGATGGCGAGGCTTTGAAAGGAGCACATTCCCTTCATTTCTTTGGCCTCTCTTTTATCTTCTTTTAAGATATTCTGTTTGACCTTCCCCATAGAAGAAAAACCTGTCCAGTGTCACTGGGAAATTAGGAGAGGGTCATATAGGACTATCTAAAGATTTGCTTTAGACAAAGCTCTTTTTATAGCTGTCTAAAAGCCATAGACCATTGAAAATGGGCCGAGAACAGAACCACTCAAATCTACACTGCTTAAAGGGAAGCATTTGAAGTGACCTTTACCCCTTCCCTTATCAATGAGGCCTCTGAAGGTTTGAAGATCATCCTGCAGGTATGTCACCTATGAATGCACCTCTCCATACTCTATTTTTGTCCCTTCTATTTTCAGAACTTATCTAAATTTTCAAGAATCATGTAAACAACTATTGAAAACTCAGTACTGAGTACCCTAGATTCCATAGGACTGCTTAACTATCAGGCTAATTCTGGTAACATTTAGGCAATTAGACTACAAGAAAAATCTTTGATAAGTTTTGCACTTCCTTCCCTAAAATATAAAAATTTCAAAACTTTGGACTCTGCTAAATAAACTTCTTAATAATGAGAGCTATTATGTTCTAGATATCTAGAGTATTTCTACCCATCTGGATATGATATCTCAGTGAAACGTAAGAGTTCTTGCTATATTTTTATGTAGCAGCAAGTTTTCCTTAAGGGCAAGTCTTAACAGGTAAAATAATTTATTTAATCATATTTTTCTCAAACCATATTCTAGAGACTGTAAGATTCTAGAGGAGTATTTCTGCCAAAAGAATTAACAAGCATTTGTTAACACAGTAATCTATTAAGAACTTGTGTCCTATTTTTCTGTGTACATCAAGGTGAGAATCAGATGCGGAGGGCTACTTATATGTAAAAGTTACATAGTTTTGGACATGTCATTATAACTTTGTGCCTTGGTGTTTTCATCTAGGCAATGGGCACATGGAGTTTGCTGGAGAACTAATTCACTTCATAGATGGTTCCCCATCAGATGTCAGCTCTTGGTGACTGCTTTCTCCAAGTGTTTCTCATCAGTACGGACACACATCTGGCCTTCTTTTATATCCCTTTTCCTTTGAAGTTCATTTTTGAACTAAAAGTACACTTAGCTTTTCATTTAATTGAGATTTAAATTATTTATAGCTTGCATAAATTATTTCTCCTTCCAAAAATATTTACATTTAATGACTCATTTAAAACCTAGGTTTATATATACTAAAAACCCATTTTTTGGAGTTAGACAACAGATCTTGCTCCTATGACCTGATAATTGTGTGGTCTTAGGTAAGCGAGTATAACTTTGCTTTCTCCTCTGAGCTTTAGATAATCAGATAATCTGATAAATGAAGATTATATTTGTCTCAATATTATGCTGAGAAAATTAACTGAACCTACCAAATAAAGATTTTCTTTCCAACTTATTTTTTTTGCAACTTACAGTTGCAAAAGATAAAATCTGACAACAAATACTAGCTAAAGCAAAGAAAGGGATTTTTAACTCACTTAACTGAGAAGTCTGAGGCAGGGCTGGCTTCAGGCACACTTGGAGCCAGCTGCTTAAATAATGCCCTCAGGGATTAAATTTTCTCTCTTTTTTAACTCTGTGCCCCTCTGACAACAGGTAAGCCGGCTCAGTTTCAAGTTTAATGTTGCAGGTGTTTCGTTTTCCCAAAGGTTCTGATGAAATTCTGCACTCCCTCTCAGGGCCTAGGCTTAGTTCATACAACCATCCTTGACAAAATGATTGTGGATATTGTGGACCAAGCGGCCTACTTATTCAGGCATGGTTTTCATGCCCATTCTTCTCTGGGCTTAGAGAGGAAGTGACAGGGTCAACTGGCTTGATTGGTGGGTGGGTTTGCCAAGGGCAAAGGAGATGCTGTCATCTGAAGAATCAGTAATGTGCACTAGCTGGACAAATGCCACAAACTTTATCCTCAAAATACTATTTCTTTCCAAGACCAGTGCATTCGAAGAAACGAAGGGAACAATTTTCAAGGACATAGAACTTCTTAAATCCCTTCTGTATCTGACATAAGGCAAGTCAAATTGAGAATGATTCTCATTCCATGTTCTCAATAATTAGAATTATTGTAACTAATACACACACATTCATATATATTTATTTCCATTTCACATCTGGTGCAATTAATACTTTGTTATATGTAGTGACATATATGGCGTATGATGGATTTGTGTGTGTCATTGGGGGTAAACATTATACACATTCTGAAACTCATCTTTTAAAAGAAAGATGCTACTTTTTGTACATTGTTATTTGAGAATAGCAACAGTGAATGGTAAAGTGGAGGGAAAGCTTTACAGCCTAACTTTACATCTGGCACCACTGATTTATTGGAGCAAATACAAAATCACATGAACGTGGTTCATACAGGGTGTTGCATTTGGTAATGCATTTTGCTCATTTTATGCCCCCTTTAAAGTGCATATCTGTACATGTCACTTTTTAACCAGCACCGTGGGCTTTATAAACATTATAGGACCACTGTACAAAGCTGCCAAATGAGTATTTTGAAATTTAACTACAATACAGCTGGCCACAGATCTAGAAGTGGTTTTTTTAAAAAAGAATTTAAAAAAATGAAAAAGAAACAACAGGTCTGGAATCTTTATTGAGGGACTAGGTAGAAACATTTGTTCAGAGGGGTTGGTCTGAGGGTCAGAAATTGTTCCTGAGTTTCCCCTTTCTCTATACCATGGTGCATGTTAAAACCCGTGGCCTTTCTCTAGGGCATACTGTGGAAACTTGAGATCACAAAGTTTCATGTCTAAAGAAGGCCAGAAGGTTCTCATTAGAAAATTATTCCTCTACTACCTAAGGAGGAAACAAAAGACCCCTCGTCTTCCCACGGAGGGCTCTTCATGTGGCCCGAGTGGCCAGAACCTAGTGGGGCTCGTTAAGAATTTAACAGTTGGCTTGGGAACGAAGCAAGGTTTTGTTATGAAAACATGATGTAGACATAAAGGTTTGCAAGAAACAGATCAGTAAGGCAACAGCTCAAAGCCATTCCTCTTAGTTTTAATAATATTATTTCTATTCTAAATCTTCCTTAAAATAATACTCTTTTATGCTGTCAAATTTGACACCGAAGAGTGGTTCTGTTACTGGATCACAGATCCATTGTTTCAGGGTTCTCTCTCCCTCTCTCTCCCTCTGTGTGTGTGTGTGTGTGTGTGTGTGTGTGTGTGTGTGTGTGTTTCTTAGAAAGGAGAAAACTGCTAGCTGTCCCCTATATCCAGACTCAGAACTTGCCCTTGACCCCTGCAGGGTGACTGTTGCTGCCTGAGCCTGGTAATGAGCAGGCTGAGCACTTTATTTGTTAGTGCATTTGCCTCGCAGCATTAGGTAGGCCTTAGGTCCCTCGGGAAATCCTATTACACCCTCACTGGTTTCTTTCCGTGGTAGCCCTTGTTCGTGAACCCTTTTGATCCTCTGATGCCGAGATTCAAAAAGAAGGGGAAAGCAGAGAAGGCATGGAGTTCATGGGGAAGGCGTGAGGCTTTGTGGGAGCTGGGCCCAAACTTCAGTGAAACCAGCCTGTGGGCCTGGCCAAGATGACCCTGATAGCTGGCAGGAACTTCTCGACATTCTAAATTTTCTCAGGATCTGGCTTGAAGGCAAAGTTGAGGCATTAACTTACTCCCCAAACAGATAAGCCTTTCATTATGGGGCTTCCTTGGAAAGCAAGTTTGACAAGTTTGATATTTATACCTGGACCGTGAAGTTTACTGGCAAGTTCAAAGGCATAATCCATTACTTCAAGCAGCTGCAAGTGGAAAGATGTTTAGCTGTATTTTCACATGAATGATGGAAACATTCAGGAAGGCATGATTTCTCCAAGGAAAAGGTCAAGGTCACGTGGGCAACACTCAGGTTATAACAACTACTATTATACTGAGCAAAATTGCAAAATAAGGAAATGTATATTCAGTGCTTTGACTCTTTCCCTATTTTGTGCTATATTTCTCTCACCCTGATGGATTTCTACTTCAAAACTCAGAAACGTAGACTCACTGACATTTATGTATACAAATGTGGGCAGTATACACTTTCACTGTTAAGAAAGCCCTCGTGTTCAGTTCCATAACGTCATCATATCCATCATCTCCCTTTTCCTAGAAGGGTAAGACATACCGATTATCTATGCCTTTTAAATTTTTATCAATTTCTTATGTTTACTGGGATTACGCATTTCAAGCCTTAAAAGAATTTGAAAAATTGACCTTCATGGGGTTCAGATGGTAACAGGGAAATTGAACAAGTAATAGCAAAAGCAGGTCATGCAGAGGAATTGTAGCTAGTTCCATCAACAGCTCACGGTTGACATTAAACAATCATGGACTCAGTTTCTCTTTCACAAAATGAGAAGATCAGCACAGTACTTCCCGATTCCAAATTCGTGCTCTGAATAATAAATGACAAGGAACATATTCCCTAAAGGATTTAAGAGGCCGAGACCAGAGAAGTCAATGCAGGCAGGACTTTTCTTTGGAAACTTATTTTTATGTTGCAAAATCCAGTTGAAGGTCCTGCCCTATTCTATAATATTGGGGTGTAGGTAATATAAAAGTTTACCTTTACTTCTTAATTTTTAAGTGAATTTGATATTACAGAAAATTGTGCCATATTTAAACATGTTTACTTACATACCTCCCTGGTATACAATGAAGTAATTCTAGAGTCATATACTATGCAGTTCAAAAAGCAATGGATTATTCTTGAGTGTAGTTTTCTCTGAGGTCTCCTAGCTCTGTGATTTGGGGTAATGGGTAGTTAAAATGGCATACGAACAGTTGAGGGCATGACTGGCTTATTTTGTTGGTGGCACATTAGCACAGAGGTAGAGATTTACAGTTTGTTGACATCTTAAAATTCCAATTTGTGCTCTAAAAGATTCTGTAGTAATGGTTACCCAGAGAGGCTAGGAATGCAGGGATTTCTAGATAAAAGGTGATTCCAGGATCAGTTTGGACTTTTGGCATGTTTGGGATATTTTAACAAAAATTTCCTTGAAATTGTGAGATCCTGCCTTAGGTAGCCCCAGGCCACCTAGACCAACACAAGATGCTGAGCAAGTCTAAAAACAGATGCTATTTGGGGCTAAAAGCAAAGCAGTCACTGACAATGGTGCAGAGGCCGTGTGAGTATGGACAGGGCCTGAGTGTCTAATGCACTGAGCCAGGACTGGTTCTGCTCAGCAGATGAGTCTGTAGTTCACACCCGTTTGTGGTGGTCGACCCAGGATCCTTGCTAGATAGCAGACATTTTCACCAGAGGACAGGAGAACCTCAGGTTAGAAAATGTTCCCTGGAGTAGCATTTACTCAATTCTTCATACAGACTATTGGGCGATGAAATGAATTGGTTTTTGTTTCAGATAGTCTGTTCAGTGTTCAAGAGGCAGAAAGATTCAACCTAAAAATTTGCTATTCATCTTTTTTTTTTTTTAATGAGATCTTGCGGAACAATAAAAGCTTTGCAGATATTATTTACATCCCTCTCCTGTTTTTGAAAAAAAGAAAATCTGTTCCCTGTGAGACTTTCCCTCATATCCCTGCTAACTCTGTTAACACAGCCACCTGTACAATATCCTTGAAGCTCCTGAGGACTGTCCACGTCCACATGGCACACAGGAATCAACTTTCAGAGGCAACCAGAAATATTTCACACAGTAATCAATTCTGTAGGGACACAGAAAAGTAGTAAATAAAAACTTTAAGTCAAGAGAAGCACATGATTAAGGAGATTAGGTTTCAAAAATACAGATTGAGTAGGAAAGAATAAACATAAAGTGATGTAGTTTCAAGATGTCATGAAATTGTCAGACAAATCACAAAGCAGTAGGTAACACTGAAGAGCCACTTGGTCCTTGGAATCTATTACATGAGACCATCAAACTTAAGCTAATATCATAACTTGAACTAGTAGGGGCTTAAAGAAGGTTTGGAGGGTATTTATACATCACTGGTTTCACAAGGGATGAATATTTCAAAATTATTCTGTGAACCACATTTTAATTAACCACTACTGTGTACTTATAAAAATGCAGATTCATAGAGCTCATCTTTTACCAAATGGATTTCTGGAAAGCCTGGGGACTGATATTTTTTTAATCGCATTTCCATGTAAATTTTGAAGCCTAAGTTTTAAGAATCATTTAGTTAGTAGATGGAAGATTTCTGGATTCATGGAGAACAATTTTACTAGCCTTATTTCTTAAGTCAATCATTAGTTAACTATCTTCCCAACTGAACATTAAATCAAGAATAAGCTAAAAGACAGATTTTTGTATGGTAACAACAGTGTGGAATCAAACTACATTAACCTGATCTTTGAATCTTGCTCAACTATGTGGTTTCCAAAGCAACGTATGAAAGAAATTTTAACCTCCTATTGAAGGCTTGTGAAAATCAGTGTAACTATTTGAAAGTCAAAGAAACAGGATTGTGTTTGGGGAATCTGTATCCTGGTTACACATCAAATTAACCAGGTAATTGCTATATCCTGAGTTCCTAAATAGAAGATTGTTCTTTGTACTACAGATGGTTTAGTGCTAAGTTTAATTGACCTTCTTTAATTAGTTTGGCTTGGTGATTCTTTCATTAAAAATCTCAATATTGTGATTACTTCTTTTACTTCTTTTTTTTTTTCTTTCAACAGGGAACCTGAAGCTGGTTATAGATAGAGTTTATTTAGAATCAACAAATAACAAAAGGAAAGAACCTAGTTTAGAGGGAACATTCCATTCATCAAAGTCGAGCAAAAGATCATTTCAGAAATGGAGAAGAAAGAAATACTGAGTAATTGAGTGTATTAGAGGCCACAGTATATTTCTAGCCCAGAACTAATTTTTCTGTAACGAGTCACATATCCTTTCTGTGTGTCAATTTCTTACATATGTCATAAAAATAACAATATCTATGACAAGGTTGACATGTTAGTATTCAGTGGCCAAGACCTTTTAGAAAACTACTGGAATTAGTTGAGAAGCTAACTGTGGAGAGAAATCACTTTATGTAGGCAGAGTGATTTAGAAGTAGCTTAATGGTGGCCTAACACAAATCTGTTAAGGATGTAGGGCAATGTTGATATGAAACACTAGGAATATAGAGAGATAAGATCAGGGTTTGGAGACCTGGAAGTGAGGGGCAGGATTTTCTCCACTCAAGCACTGAGATTACTTATACTTAAGCACTACTTATGTACTTAAGCCCTAAAACCTACATTATCTGCCTAGACCAGTTCTTGAGCCAATCACAGTCTAACTTGAGATGCTATTAGAATAAATTCCCTATAACTTGATATCTTTGGACTAAAGCTTCTCCTAGTAACTTTCACCTTTGGGGCTGAGTCTACATCCCCAGTGGTGCTTCTGCACTCTCCTGATTCCCAGCAACCTTTAGTTGATGACAGTTATTGCTAGCAATCCCCCTCTTAGAATCTGTGCTTGGCATTATGAACCCTAGAAGCCAGACCAAGGCCTTATTTCAACCCAGATGGACTTCTGGCATTCTCTATAATTGCTACAGTAGGATCTTCATACACAAAGACTCCTGTTGCTGGGTCCTTGCCTGTAGAGTCAGATCAAACTTAAGTCACAGACAGAATGAGTAGGATTATCATTGCTCAGGAGCTATCTCTACTTGGAATCTAATTCTCTTAGCTCTTGCCTGGCCAGTTTGCCCTGATGCTCCAGCTAATCTCACAGGCAAGCTTATATAGGCCACACAGTTCAGACCCTGAAATGGGGAAGATGCATGATTTTATAAAGGTCACAAGCCATTAGTGACCCACATTTGGTTCCACACATGAGGTATTATATACCTGGAAAGTCCACTTGGATCTATTCCTTAAAATCTTGTATGCTGGGCCCTAAAGCCTAATTTTTTTTTCCAGTGAGAGGAGAGAATTAAATTAATTGTGCATAAATATTAGGCCCAAATGTGAGAAAGTTCTTCTGACAAATTTCAACAGTTATTAAGTACTTGGCATATGCAAAGCACTGACATATCAACATTATAGATGCATTTGATCAATAGTTGCCTTAATGAGATCCACACTCTAGATGGGGACACAGACATATATTTATATTCATAATGAATTATGTTTATGGTTGTTGTTGACATCTTGAGAAAAGGCCTCCATGTTTATGAAAATATTTTGTATTACATTTTACTTAAAATTTGATTAAACCAACAAAGATTTTATTTATCAAATTATGCTACTTATCATACCTATAAGGCCTCTGACTTAAATGATTAGGTTTTAGAATTTTTGGAAAAAGCCATGATGCTATGTTGGTCTTCAATTTGTTTCTTTAGTCCACATTTCTTGGGCATCTGCAATAGTTTCTTACTACTGCAGGCCAGTTCTTGAGCCCATCACAGTCTAACTTGAGATGCTATTAGAATAAATTCTTTATAACTTGATATCTTTGGACTAAAACTTCAGGTGCTGTAGGAGGGAAAGATAGTAAAATAATATAGGGTTTTATACTCTAATTTGGAGAATCATGCATAAAAAATAACTTTAGAATAAGAAAGAATGAAATGAACACCATAATAAATGTCTGAGTTAATTACAATGTGACTTCAAAAGTGGAAATCATAATGGGGTGTTATTGAAGAACTCCTGACCTCAATGAAACCATTTTCTATCAATATTTAAGGTAATGACAATGTCAGGTCTTCACAGGTCTCCCTTGGTCATACGGAGGATCCACCTGGGATCTCTAAAGCATGGCGTAAATTGGATGAAGCATGGCCACTGGGCAAAGACCAATTTTGTGTATTTGCTCCTTCCAGTGCAAACTACTGGAACGTTCATCCCAGGTGTGAATAAAAAGGCCACCTTTCATTCATAAAGTTACCAAGTGGAACATTAGTTATCTTCTTTCTTTCTCACAGGAAAGTTTAAATTTTTCAAATGATTTTCTTCCTTTGGCCATGTCAGCATAGCTATGCTGACCTCAATATGAAGGGGAAAAATTAAAACCCAGCTTAGATTTCTGGGTCCAAAGTGCCCCAATCACTCACTGGCATATTTATAGGTTTCTCGTAGAGTCTGTGGGAAAAAAAAAATCCCTTAAACAGTTACTTCCTAGGACTATAATCAATGTGTCTTAAATAATCCTTCCCAAGCATCGATCATAAATTCAACTCAGGCTAAATATGCAAAGTGCCAAAGAGCCAAAGCTGCTTCTTCAGAGGTACAGAAGATGTATTGTTATGTCCTTCAGGGCTGGAGGAGAGAAATTAGATGGGGCATAGCTCTGATAAACCAGTTCTGCCAGAGTTATCAGAGCGGTATTTACTGAAGAGTTATCAGGAAGAAGACAGGAAATATCTTTGACTTTGACTGAGAGGGGAAATGATCCAAGATATGCTATCTGGGACCTACTTCAACTCACACCTTCATTCTGGCCTGGCTTTCTGATTTATAACAAGCTATCTTGGCTTGGTGGAAGAGCATTGATCCAATCAACCAACACAACTCTATTTACTAGACCCCCTTGCTAGGTTTGGTTACAGCATGGCTTGCTAGCCAGAGGGTCTTGTGAGGCAATAAGCTATAAACCTTAATTGGAGGTCAATCTTTTTGAAGCCTCTTCCTGGATCCTATCTAATAAAATAAACTCTAGAATAAAAATGTGATGTGTCTGCTTTTCTTCAAAGGTGGTAAAACAGCAGAATTATTAACAAGTATGTAAGATTTCAGTGGTTGGAGGGAGAATAGCTGTGTAGCTAAAATGTGCAGGAGGATTATATTAAATGGATTTTAAAGCCACCAGAAAGCTTATTGTTTAAAAACTGTTAAATTTGCCAAAATATAGCCAATATTTTTATCCTACTGTTTTGGGAAGTTTATACAAAAATGAGAAAGAGCAAATTTATAGAGTGTATCTGAACTATATAGCAACTATGCTTGAAGAATTCATTTTCAAAGAAATTATGAACATATATATAAAGAGAGGGAAAATATAAAGATGCATTATTACTCCAAAACTACAGCCCATAAATTGATCAATTTGAGTCTAAGCTACCTATGGAAAGTGTTGGATGATTTCTTCTAGAGTTTCCAGTAAAGCAAGCCCTGCTTTAAGTTAAAAAAATATGCATGGGGGTGTGTGTTGGGAGTATTCTAGCCTCAGGGCTTTTACCTCTGCTCTTTCTGCTTGAGGTTGCTCAACAGAATGCTACTGGAATGTTTTTATTGGTCAGCTCCTCACTTCTTCCTTGTCTGTGGCTCTCCTGTGTGTCACCAGACATCTGGATTCCTTGATTCTACCTACTAATTCAACAGTAGAAATGCCTCTTCTCTCATTGGCTCTCATTCAGTCATTGTGACAATCAAAGTCATGTCCACATCATTGCAAACAGCCTCTGGGAGGAGAAATACCCAACCAGGTTGAGAAACCTGTAGCTTATGTGCGCTTAGCCCAACTCTGTACCTGATTCTGTCTCACCTCATTCAAGTCTTTTCCTCAAAGGACACTTATTTTGTGAGGCCTCTCGTAGCCGGATGTCTTAAATGGGGAACTCATTTCTGCCCTCGGCTTTTCTGTTCCACCCAGCCTCGTTGTCGTCTGTAGCCTGTACCACCATCACATATGAGATTTTTCTTTGTTCTCTGCCTCTGTGCACCATTCCCTATTCATATTCATAGGGACTTAATGAATATTTTCTGGATTAAACAAAAGCTAAATAGACCTGAATGAGTTGGTGTTCTTTGCCCTTCCTTTGCCCCCTGAATT
Organism: Urocitellus parryii; assembly: GCF_045843805.1. Lineage (NCBI taxonomy): Eukaryota > Metazoa > Chordata > Mammalia > Rodentia > Sciuridae > Urocitellus > Urocitellus parryii. The sequence continues at coordinate 267,680,025 of NC_135531.1, read as the reverse complement.
TAGTCCTAAACCATGAGGAGACATACACTTTTATAAAATAGCCCACAGGCTTATGAACCTGAGTGGTATCAAGGATGACCAACTTGAACAAGTTCAAGCTCTGAGGCAGACCACTGCGAAGCCTTCTTTCCCATCCCCCTTGGTTCCCGTCCAAGTCTCAGACGTGCACCAGGATAAGAATCATTACCTGAGAAGCCTAGGAAGCAAATAGCAAACTCAAGTTAGGATAATTTATGGATACTTTAATAAAGGGACTGCTCCTGTGCCTCACGGAAAGTCAGGGAAGGGAATGGTTCCTGGGGCTCCAAAGGAGAGTGCTCTGGGGAAGGCTGGGTGCCCGTCAACCAAAGGGGATTCTTAAATGAGGAAGCTAGAGAAATAAATACCCTGACCTCATTACCTTCCCTCCCTCCATCTTCCACTTGGGCTCCCAATAAGGTGCCAAAGAGAAAGCTAAGGCAGCCGTGGATGTAGTGCAGGGACAGGCGGAAGGAGGTGGAGAACTATGAGAAAGTGGGGAAGGAAACACAGTGAACAGGCAAAGAGACCTCCATCAAACTTCATCTGAATCAGGTAATCTCTAGGGCCTCGATATCCAGGTAGAACCCCTAAGTATAGAGGATTTTACTCATTCTTACAGACCGAATTTGTACTTAGCAGTTTCCAGTTATTTTCTGAATGGATTTGCCTGGTGTCCTCTTCCTAGAGAGCAGTATAGAGCCAGGGTTCCATGGAATGCATGGAAGGATTGCAACGCATTCCTTCATCTTCATCCATTTGGTTATTAGAATATGAGGTTACTTTTTGATGAATAATATTCCCTAGGAAATAGCTCTATTCTCCAATAAGAATGGACTACAAGAGAATCTAATTTTGGTTTAGGAAAAGTCAACTCAATGAAAAATAATATAAAAAGACTTACAGGAAAAAAAATCAATGAGTTGCTTTAAATGAGAAGCATTATGGTCCATCCTATGAAATAGCCACCTACATGGCATATATGTTTGGGTTAACACCCTTGTGTATTATACATACATGTACATATAAAGAGAGAAATTTCAATATCCTATAGCTTTGGGTAGACAAGAAACCAGCAAGGTTGTGAGGGGTATTTTTACATGGGGAGATGATAGATTACAAAAAGAAAGAAAGAAAGAAAGAAAGAAAGAAAGAAAGAAAGAAAGAAAAACAACCTTAAGGTTGCACTGCTCTGTTGGTTGTCAAATAAATTGGAGTACAGCACATAAGTCCAGCAACAACTAGGCCTAACTTAGGTTAACTCACAGCTAAAAGCACAAAAACTCTTGGGTCCTCTGTGGCAGCTATATGGCTGGGCTTTGACTGGGGGCATTCTGACTCTTCTTGCCAAGCTGCCCACATCCCTGGCAAACCAGGTAAGTGTGGATGATTGAGTGAGGTCATCATTTACTGGAGGAGAGCTGTCAGCTTGCATGGGAAGAACCCCTGGCCACACAGCAGGAATAGCCTATTAACTTCCAGCACAGGATCCCCAGGATCATGAAAAATTGCATGTTATGAAGAGACATTCATTTGTGTGGCGACCCAGGTGGATACTTAGGACATTAGTGGTTCTATACTAAAAATGCAGTCTTGTGTCTCTGGTACTAACAAATAATGAGTATAATAATATAACTAAAACGAATTTATTGGTGAGATTCTGATAAGCAATTCTGAGGATGAAGAAAAGTCAATTGGAAATGATTCTGAAAGAGAGAGAGAGAGAGAGAGAGAGAGAACAGAGAGAGATTTCTCCCAGAAAAATACATAATTGCAATATGTATTTTTATTGCAATGCCCCCCCAGTAAATCCAGGAACAGAGTTGAAACTCAGCAAGGATTTTTCAGTTTCACTACTGTGGCTACGAAGCAGTACATCCATCAGCCACCAGACCAGTCTAAGGAGTCCCCTGCAATCACTGCATTTGCTAGGGGCTGGCAGCATGATACTTTTCTCTGAGCATAAATATCCAATTTTCTGGTCTGAATTGATCAGGAATCAGGTGACTGTTTGGAGCAGGAGAGGAATATTTAAAATTGACTCTCCCTCTTCCTTATAATAATGGACATTAATATAATTATATTTGATTTAAAGAAAAGAAAAGGGCATACCTTGCATCTAACTTTTGATGGACTTGGTGGTCCAGAATGTCTAAACACGGCTCTATTGGAAATGACAGTTGTATTTGTAAACAAAACCAAGTAGACAGTGTTGCCTTTTTCTATTTGATTTTTACTCTTATCTATTTAACTGACAGATCCGATGATAATTAATACACAGACACCTACAGGAGGTAATGTTAAATTATTGGTCACTCATTCAACAGCATAAATCGAGTGCGTTTGCAGGGAGGAGGCCAAGGGCCAGTGGAAAATGGAGTAGGGACATGAATGTATTCGTGAGACATTGATAACACAAGGACTCCTGAGAATAGAGACTCTGGAGAACAAACAAACAAATTCCCATGTAATCAACTGAGAGTAAAAGAGGAGAATCAGCAACTATATAATACCTCCTTTAGACTGCTTCCTACTTTTCTTTTGCCCTAACTTCTGGAAGGCCCTCACTTGGCCTCTGGGTTGAATGCACTCAAGCTGTGCCCTGCTGGACAAGCTTCAGGCCTCCTCCGTTCCTCCAGGCCAGCTGGGTTTCCTGCCTTGTATTCTGCTAGTCTTCTTTCATAAGTGGGTCTGCATCTCCCCAGTCTCTATTGTAAAGGGGGCACGTGGGAGGTGGGCCACCTGGATCTAGGTCAGGTCATGGCTTCCAAAATCCCCAAAGGTCACCGACCCTAAATTCTGCACTTTTAATCCTCCCCACCTCCTGGAGCCTGCCTTTCCGTTTCCCCCACCCCCCTGCTGATCCAACATGTCCCATGTGCACCTGTATACTTCCTCTACTTCCTCCCACCCTCAGTCATTGATCTCTGACATTTAAAATTTTTGTCGTTCATTCCAGCAAGGAAGCTGACCTTTGCAGGAATGTCCCAGATGAAGTAATAGGAAAAGAAGGAAAGGGACAGGAAAAAATGCTGACTAGAGCCTAGATAAAATAGTAACTCAGAGGGGGGGATCCCAATTAAGGAATATAGAAATATGCATATTGATCCTCAAAGATGTTCTCTCCTACTTGGTCTTTTTGGAGATCTCAAACCTGAATGTGTTTTGCTTTTTCATTTTCTCTGTGTCATCCCCCACCAGTGTCCTGACATGAACTTTCAATTTTAGGTAGTCTCAATTTCAACATTTTAAGAGGAATTGAGTAAATTTGGCTCTCCATAATCCAAGTTGCCTTCTTGATTGGAATGTACATTTCTGGAAATGAACTGCTCATGGTGTTAGCATCCTGAAGAAAGCACACACAGGAACACTACTTCATTAATTGCATAGATTAAGAGGAAGCTCATTTATTCTGACAGAGGCCAAAGTCAGTCATTAATTTATCCAGAGAATTAAATATACTCCAGGGGGAATATTCCAAACATTATTTCTAATGCTGGCAGCAAGTATTGATAAAATGTCAATCATCCATGATAGCAACATCCTTTTTGATTTACATACTCTATGGGGTAGAAACAAAAATGGCAAATAGTCACACATTTTGCTGAAATAGTCCATGAGAGAATATAGGAACATTAGCGACACCTCTCTAAAGGTGCATAAAATGTCATCAGTCAATCCTAAACCTCCAGGGATGCATCAGGAGGCTTACTGAACTAATCATTTCTAAATGCATGTGCTTATATGAAAGTGATCTTTGATGAGGGCTTCTTTAAAGAATACAAGTAGATTGAATACTTGTCCTTTCATATTTCTATTTTGGACAGACAAGGACATTTTATGACCCACCACTGGGGCTATAAGAATCTACACACCAGTTAATGGGTAAATTCAATGAGTATTTGTTGATGACCCACTGAGTGCCAGGCTCAGTGTGGTTCTGAGTATATGATAGTAACAACGCAAAACTAACCACTATTCCCATAGAGGCTCTACTCTAAGAAATAGACGACAGTATATATGCAAGATATTTACTTATGGTAAGTGACACAAAGAAAATAATGGAACATAAAGTTACTGGGAATGGTTGCACCGAAGTGGTCAGAGAAAATCCCTCCAGAAACACAACATTGGAGATAAGACCTAATTGAGATGAAGCAGCTATCCTTGCAAGAATTTTGGAAAAACATTCCAGCCAAGCAAATGGCATATATAATGGCCCTAAGTGGGGAACAACTTTGGAGTTCCTGAAGACAAGAAGTAAGCCAGCACTGAGAGATCAGAGTGAACAGGGAGAAGAATGGTTCGAGGAGAGAACAGAGAACTCCACTGGATCCAGAAAAATCACAAGGATTTTTTGTAATGTGGTAGAATACCACTGGAAGCTTCGTCCATCGAAAGAATCTGACCTGCATTTCTAAAATATTCTGCTGGTTTCTATGTGAAGAACAGACTGCCATGGGGCAAAAGAGAAATCTGAAAGTCAGTTGGGAAGAAATTGCAGAGATCAGGCAAGAGATCATGAGGCCTGGCTAAGATTTTTGAAAAGATAGCAATGGATGTGGTAGAGATACAGTTTTTCAGTTGGACTGGCAGGAAAGAGTGTTGGCTGCTTGTAGGAGCGTGGAGGAATGAAAGAGGGAGGTAAGTTGACCTTTAGCTTTGGACTTGTATAGCTAAGCAGAGTTACTTCCAGGGTCATCTAAGCAAAGACGTGGAGTGCAACCAAATGTATCCATCTTCTTCAGCAGTCAAACAATATGAGGTGGGACATGTTGACTCAAACAGTACCACAGCCTTTGTATTGTTTTGTTTAGTCACTGTGTTAGTCAACATTGTGTCACTGTGACCAAACTCCCAGCAAGAACTTGAAAGGAAAAGTTGATTTTGACTCATGGTTTCAGAGGCCTGAAGTGAGGCAGAATTTCCTGGTGGAAGGGCATGGCAGAGAAAAGCTGTTCCAGGCACTGACCTACTTCCTCCAGCTAGACTCTACCTTCCTACAGTCACCACTCACAAGTCCATTCAAACTATCAACCCCATCAAATGGATTAATCGGCTGATGAGGTCACAGGTTCCATAATCCAATCACTGTACCTCAACATCGATGCACTGTCTATCACATGAGATTTTGGGGGGAATATTATATTCCTAGGTCAAACCATAGTACTTATGCTTTAGCATCATTAGTAAATTGTAACTATCCACACCCTAATGTATTTTCTCAATATAGTGATAAACTGTTCTGACTTATAGCAGCAACTGTGTTCAAGCTGATTCACTGCCTGTAGGTGTTAGGGAGTAGGTATGATTCTTCTGAGGAAAAAAATTCTTGAGTGAGTAGAATGCTTGAGTTTTTGCCAAGATGTGTTAGGATTTCTCTGGAATCCTTTCCTTTCTTAAAAGACCCAAGGAAAGCCATTCGGATGACATAGAACTTATGCCAAATGCTGATTCTTATCCAAGGTTAACATATCTTGAATTCCATTCAGCAAATGGATTTCTCCTTGAGATTTCACTTTAAAAGAATAATTTTATTGCATAATGAAGTAAATTAATGCCCTGCAAATGTAATATGCCTCTGTGATATACAGAGTATTTTAGTTTTTATACACTTAGTAAAGCATTTATCCTATTATCACATAATCACTTCCAGCCTAAATAAAGAATCTAGAGCTTAATGCACAATGAATCCTATCTTTTAGCAGCTTTATTGCTATATCAGTTATTAATTTAAATTTGTGTCATTTTTAGTTAACAAGAAAGATAGCTTAAAGATTTGTTTGCTTAGATTATATTGAAAATCCAGTATGTTGGAGTATTTAACATTTCAAGGATAAGCTATGATATTATTATTGCAATCTAGACAGTGTGTTTAATCCTCCAGCATCCAAGAGTGCTTTAAGAATCAAATAAAAGGGACTTGCTAAATCTCAAGTGATAAAGTGGCCTAGGAGATAGGTGTCTGAGTCACAGAAGCCTTGGGGCTGCTTCCCCTTCATGATCCAATAGTTTACACTATGCTTCAGCATAAGACACCTCCTAGAGTATAAGCAAGATGAATTAGATCACACTTAAGAGGAATTTAGAGTTCCATCATGACCTAAAGTCATACCAAGTGGATCTGACCCTCCTTGATTTGTAAACCTACTCTGTGATGTGGGTGGCAGAGTCTGTTTACACCTCCCTTTATTCCCCCAAGTCTGTGTATGGTAACTGCTCTGTCACCACTCCCTAACACCATGAGCCTAAGATATGCCAGTCTGCAGACATTTCTTCCTGGAATTCTCAAGCACCTATGAACGTTTAAAGTTTAATGTTTAATCCCATTTTGCTAGTGGGCTGAGTGAGCCTCCAAGAGCTTCAGTAATTTTCCCAGTATATCATTTCAAACTAATGTGTGTGTGTGTGTGTGTGTGTGTGTGTGTGTGTGTGTGTGTTTGCGTACATGCATGTTTTGGGGGAGAATGCAGTGTTCAGAGAACTATAACACGGAGTATGTCATAAGAAATTTTGACACATTATTTTCCTCTTGATAGTTTATGTGATTTCTTTTCTAAGGTATTTCCAGGTCAAAAAAATGAGAGCTAGATTTGTGCCATTCAGGGTATGGACCATGGATAGTCCCCCTGTGTGTGAATAGTCCTTGATGAGATGATCATAATAGAGGACATGTTTAGATAAGTTTATAAGTTTGAGTTTTATGTCTGTTGTCCTGGATAGAGAGAATGGGTTTGTCTTTTTAATATTTCATTTTTCTTCATTCTTTTGGCGTTTATAGATGTATTGGTCCATGGCTAAATTGTGGGTGGGGAAAGGACAGATTTTTCATTACCAATAGTTTGGCAGGCTCCAAATAAGGTGGTGGTCACATGAGCAATGTATGGACATTAGTGAGCCCCAGCTAATGGGTTCAGGCTGCTTTCTTTTCTGGGGGACAGAAAATCATAGAGGTCAACAAACCCTGGCAAAGGGAAGGCTGCAAGGTGAATCAATGTGATTAGAGAAAGTGGTGGAGACGTTTGTATTCCAGCCAGTCTTGGGAGAGGCGGAACACAAGCCCTCAAGCAAGGCTAAGACACACAATGGAATTTGAAAGAGATTTAAAATCATTTCAGCAGCCACCTCTTGGAACCTCAGTATGAGTGAAGAGCAGAGGCCACCTGTAAAGATGACTGGGGGCCCAGACTGTAGCTGCCCCTCCCCGTGTGTGTGTGTGTGTGTGTGTGTGTGTGTGTGTCCTTAAATCTCAGAATTTAGTAGAGATTCTAGGGAAAAAAACCCTGAAGCTTGAGATTACAGTCTGGCTATCTTGGATCAAGCCATCTTATCAATTAACTTAAAATAGAGTTAGATATTTCTTAATTTGTAGGCCTGTGATACATACTCAAAAGATCCAATGTCATGGCCCTAATAAGCTCCATCCCTTTCTTTGTCCTCAGAGAAAAACTCACCCTAGGAACTTAGGGCATCAGATTTCCCTGGGGGGATGTGAGCTCCCAGGCTGTCAGCAATGTTGTAGTGAATCAGACTTGGAAGGGCTAATGGCATTATTGGGTTTACTTTTCTTTTCTTTCCTTTTTATATCACCAAAGTGGTGCTCTTTCTTTGTTATGGTAGAATCTGGTAGATGCCAAGGGGCGATTTCACAGTCTTTTTTCACAGCTATTTCTAGCCAGTTACAGAACTCTTCTAGCTTTTTCTTTGACATGTTCCTCATACTCATTCTTTTATATCTCTGTTGCAATAAATAAATTTATCTAATTTCTTCAAACTTTAATTAGTAAAGCTCCTAATCTTCCATACTCTGTCCTACAGTCTACCCAATTTTTTGTATCCTAAAACCAAAGCACTCTTTAGATCACAGAAGGAATGTACAAAATTTAATGGTTCTTCATGCTACCAGAAGAAAATCTGAATCGGGTCTGACCCCAACCGGCCTTTCCTCTCCATCTCCTGGCTGAGTTCTGGACACACTGGGTTTCATCTAGCCTCATTTCCTTCTTTGTGCTGAGGTTCCACTTAGAGCGCCGCTTCCCCTGCCCCAGCTGACCCCAATTCTGTGCTGCTTCACCTGTGTGCCTCTACTTTATTCTAACCAGGCGCGTTTTTAATCCCTGCCTGAGATGTAAGACGGACTCACTCACCCCTAGCTGCCTAGGGCCTTTCCAATTTGCACCAAAGGTCTTTCATAGGACCCTCCAGCATATTTTTGGTTGTTGTTGTTGGGCGTGGGGGTGGTATCTCTGTCCTCTCTTCCTAACTGAATTGGAATTCAGTGAAGTTGGGGAATGTCCCGGACACTCATTTTCTAATATCTCCTAAAGTCTACACTCCCAAGAAACGTATTGGTATCCAGTTAGTCTGTATTTTGAAAGTATTTTCCACACTTACCCAATACACACTCACCTAACACACACCAGGTGGAATGAAATCCTCAATAAGAACCAAGATATGAATGAGCTCCTTAACGGGCATTTGCTTGTCTGCTTCTTATTTCTTCCCATCCCATATTTTCGATGGAAAGAATCTTGGGGGCTAGAAAGTTTGACAGAGATAATCAATTCTGCTGCGATTCATGGAAAGAAGCTTACAGACATCCTGGAAGCAGTATTGGGTGAGGAAGTGCAGAATGTTTTGAAAGTTCTCAAACAAACCTGGACTACACCTTCAGATGGCACTGATTCCTAGCATTGGGTTGAAAAGCCTCTCTCCTGCTTGTTCTATTCCTAAAGGCCCAGGCAGTCACACAGAGGAGGAAAGCACAAGGGGAGGGAGAGCAAAGGGGGTGTGCAGAGACCCCAGGACAAGGTGTCATCTCAGCATTGAGGACAAAAGTTACCAAGTTTCACATGCCCCACTTACTTTCCTCTCTCCACAGTGTTCACCAAAGACTATCTTCACATGCAAGGTTTTGTCCAGGTTAGATTTCACTTATGCTGGAAATATGTCCTAGACATTTTACAGCCAAGGACCCCATTGTGACAAATGTCTCCTGTGGGTTTTAGAGAAAGATTCTTGCCTAGTGACTGGGCTACCTTTTGTTCCCTTGTGATGATGCATACAGTCCCTAAGGACACTAGAGCTTTTAATGATCTGAAATAAAGATACCTATCCCTAGGAGGACCAAACAGAAACTAAAGTACTGCTTAGCTTAATAAAGCACTTCAGAGGAAAGTTCCTTCATAAATAGGATCTTAAGGGGAAATTTAGAAATGATTGGAAGTGAAAGTGGCAGAGCAGGATATTAGTTATGGTTCTCCAGCGAAACAGAACCCTTAAGATACACACACACACACACACACACACACACACACACACACACACGGAGGAGGAGATTTAAGTAATTGGTTCATGAAATTGTGGACATTCACAAATCCAAAATCTTCAGAAGAGGATAGAAATTCCAGAAGATTCCATGTTGCACTCTGCAACCCAAAGTCTGGAGGCTCGGACAGAATTTCTTGATGACATTTTAGAGGTTAGAGGCAAAATTTAATTTCTCTGGCGGATCCTCTGTCTTTTAAGGCCTTCATCTGAATAGATGAAGCCCACTCCCCCATTATGGAAGGTAATCGGTTTTAGTCAAATTTGACTGATTTAAATGTTAATCACACTTTTAAAAAAAATACTTTCACAGCAGTACCAGACTGATGTTTGACCAAACAATTTGGTGCCATAGCCTAGCCAGGCTGACATATAAAAGTACTTATCACAGTGGGACACGATACTATTCATGTCAGAGAATAAATTTTTATTAAGTATTAGCAAGATACAAACTCACGATGAGAGTTACATGTTGAAGCCTGAAGCAGCCATCGATGACAAACTCCTTAAAAATGTCTTCAGTGTATATCCTCAAAAGTAAGTCGGGTCTGAACATAAGTAACATTAATTTAATTTTATTTTTACCCCCCTCCAAAATGTCAGATGTGAACGGTAAAGGTTCCCACTTTGCCTGATTTAACACAACAGGCCAGGAGACAAGCGAGATCTGCAGCATTTGTAAAGCTAACAGAAAAACACTGCAGGGGAAGGTCGCAAAGCCGCAGAGTAAGGTAAATACTAGGTTGTAATCTAATTAGCAAATGATAATAGAAGCCAATGGAAAACAGGCCCCATGCCCATGAACTACAGTTCCCTGGGGAAATAAATGATTGATCGCTTGGAGACAGGAAACAGATAGGGGAAAGCGTGTTCTTGCCTTTGACCTGAAACACAGATCACAGCTTCCAAACCAAGTTAAACCATTTCTAGGAGTGCTTTGCATTCCAGCAGTTTGTCATTTGCAGGGAAGGCCTGTGAAGTCCTCCCGGAGAACAGCGGCGGCGCCCCTCAGTGAATTCCTGACTTACCTAAGAAGCATTGCTCCCTGCACAGTTGCCTTAGCAAAAGGATATTTTTCTCATCTTGAACATGAAAGTTTTATTTTATTTTTTATACCCCTGCCCATCTCACTGCCCTCTGCCTCTCATAAACAGACACACAAAACCCCAAATCACAGGGTAGCTCTGGCCAGGGTCTCCCTGTTTTCTGTTTGGAATGCCATCTCCTAGGAGAAGTCGAAGTCCGATGTTTGTGCCATCCTTAGGTCCTGTGGCTCTGCCTCTGGAAGGGAGGATCTGCTTAACAGACAGCGGAGGGACTCAGGTGAGGAACAAGGCCGACAACCCTTGAACGTGGTGGAAAGGGATTTCACGGGGAGACTGAGGGACAGTGGCATGGGAAACCTCTCTGAATATATTATTCTCAGGCCACAGTTTGGCTGAGATTCTGACCCTGAAACAAGAAGTAGGTGAGTGAAGAGCAGGGAGAATGTAGGCAGCTAACAAAAGAACCTGAAGGACAGAACAGATCTGAGAGCACAAAACTGTTGAGAAAACAGAAGAATAACTTGTTTTGTGTTGTAGATGAAAGGAAGCCAAATAGTGGGGAAAGAAAAAAATAAGAATGGGTCTCCTTTGTCCAGGACTCCTGCATATTTGCATCCGAACAATGGAAGAGGAGTCAGAATTCACTTAAGTGGAACAGAAATAAGTAAGGAGGACTACTGCTTCCTTTCTAAGGCAAAGCTGAAAGAGCTGGAATGTTCTCTACAGTCAGAAAAGACAAATTTAAATTTATGTATAATTTAATCAAGGATAAAATAAGTCCTCCAAATAGAAGTTTCGAGAAAATGACCTATCCTTTTAAATCTCCCTTCAATTACTTTCATTACCTTTAGTTAACAATTCTCATAAATAAATATTGACTGCATGTAGTCACAGCAATCTGGAGCCAGGTAAAACATACCACCGGGCTTGGAAATGGGCAGGAGTCACGTGTATATCAAAAGCCACAAAAATCACTGATTCATGGAGTCTACATCAGCAATTCTGCCCTGAGAAAACAAACCATCTACCAACGTATGCACAAGTGTGTTTCTTCACGTCTGTCTCTTAAACCTAGGCTGTTCATACCAACCACCAGAAATAGCCTCAGTGTCCCCAAGAGAAAAGTTTTCAAAGAAATTATGGGATTGTCACTTAATAGAGTATCTCACAACCATTAAAATGATATTTATTGATTTCTTTAGTAAATGGGAAATATTTATAATGAATCACTGAGAAAGACAAAGAACCGTTTAAAAATACACAGCATGATGTCACCACAAAGAAGGGCGAAAAAGAAAAGGCTGAGAGAAAGTGCCCTCTCTGGGAATACTGGCCACCTCTGGGCAATGACATGATAAAGGTTTTAATGTTATGACAAGTTCTTTTCAGTAGAATGGTCTATATTTTCCAAATATTATAATTGGGAACAGCAATGGCAGCAAATGAGTAAAAGAAGATAAAGACAAAAGTTGGCCACAAGGACACAGCTTGGCCCAAGCAGGAAGAGGCAGGCCCCATTGCACCTGGGTAGGTAATGACTCCCAAATTCCAGAGATTACCAGAGAGTGAACAGCTCCTATGAAGTCAAGGCTGGTACACAAATGACTAAAGCATCGTCAGCCACTGGATTCTTGTGTAATGTCACGCGTTTGTTTTCTGATGTCCTATGCTACTTAATATGATCCGGCTCTCAAAAAACAATAGCTTAGAAGAAAAAAAAAAACATAAAACACTAAAAGCAAATTGAATAAATAAAAGTATCAACAGCTAGTGGGCATGGCTATTATTTGTAAAAATTTGAGGGTCCTCCCTTCCAATTTAAGGGCCTGGTGAGAGAGTGGTGGGGTCCTGCCCAAAAAGCTGTGTTGAAGGCAAGAGTCTCTTTGCTCACCTTTGGTGGCAGCTTTTCCTCTCCTCAGGCACAGGGGACTGGCATGTACCACTGAATGGCTCCAGAGAGAACTGTCACTACCGAACACTGCAGAGGAAGCTGACCCGAATCAGGGCGGGAATGAAACCAAATGGTATATAAATCTTGTATTCCTCTGGTATGTCACAGAATAAAATGAATGTGTGTATCAATGAAACAAATATTAACAAGCACGGCATTGGCTGTCAATCAATATGTCTTTCTCTTTCCACTCTACACCTGTAGTTATATAGAAATGTCACATTTTTTTATGGGTGAATATACACCAGTTGCATTATTATATGTTTACACTTTGTAAATAAACCACTTCTGACACAGGTTTTACTGAGGCTACAATTTGAAAAACAGATGGAGGTGGTGGAGAGAAGGGTGTATGGTATTCACTGACACCAGCAATCTCCAACTATTAACTCTTACTTAAATCTTTCCATTCTTTCCCCTGTCTTCCCACGTTTTGGCTCTCTCAGGAAGGAGAAGCTATTAGATCAACAAAATATAAGATAAGACAAGTCTGGAAGAACTAGAACCATAGGAAAATGTCTCTTGGAAATGTCAGACACAGTGAAAGAGACCAAGACACAATGCCAGAGAGTTGGGATAAATCTATACTGGTGTCCCATCATGGAAGCTACAACACTCATGTGTGTGTGTGTGTGTGTGTATGTCACACTCATGTGTGTGTGTGTGTGTGTGTGTGTGTGTGTGTGTAGGCACACTTCCTCACAATGCTGCTGAGGAAGTCCACAGTTTTAAATTTATAATAATAATAGGGAAATTAAAAATGGGCTCTAACTATTAGAATGACGATGTGGCCTCTAGCAGATCAGGGTGATATTTTTGTGGAATATGGTGTGAAAGAAAGAAAAGAACCAGTAAAATGGTGAGGAAATTGAGGCAACTAGTATATATATATATATATATATATATATATATATATATATATATATATTCACTCACTTATTGTTTTCATTTAATTATTGGACAAATACTTATTAAACACCCAAATTGGCTGGACATTTATTCGAAATTTGGAATACCACTGGACTACAAACATCACCCAACCATCTGCCTCTTACAAAACCATCAGTTTAACAATTTCTTGTTTCTCAATTCTGATAGAGGGTATAATTCATTTTAATTTTTTTTTATGTAGGAGAGGTTTGTGGATGATTGAAAGAAGAAGAAGCCACTTAGAAAAGAAATTCAAATATTGAAGACAAAAGAGAAAAAAATAAATAATGGAAGACAGAAGCCTCTTAGTAGTGAGATGGAATAGAAGGATTAGGAAAAGGTACTTGGGCTGTACACCAGAGATAATCTGCTCTTTCTTTGAGACAGAAAAGTAGGAAGAAGGAATATGCCAAAAACAGACGAGGTAAAGAAGAGGAACAATATTGTAGTTAATTTCAAATATTAACCTGTTGATAAACACAGGCTTAGAGGCATTCCTGAATGGAGAAGGCAGGTTTACACCACAACATGGGAAAACTTCATGCTTAGAACTGGGCTGCCATGTTTGGAACCTTTATATGGACCACATCAGGACTGATGAGTGTTGGATGCTTAAACTAATACTTGAAGATGGCATTTTGTGGTTCTTGGAAAAGATAGTTCCTAACCCAGGGAGACAATCGACTTAAATGAACCCAAAGACCCAGCCTGACTCTAGAAGGCAACAATTCAATGGATCTCTACCTGGTTTTTGATTACCCAATAAATCACAACTTGTCAATGCAAGCTGGTTGGTAAAGTTTCTGCATTATCCACTTGTTTAAGAGGTCCATCAGGTCGCTGCCACCCCAGTCCTTTTTGGTAGTTTGACACAAGACAGAGTAACCCTCTGAAACCCCATCTTATGCCTCCAAACAATAGCGTTCATTTCAGTAGCTGCAGCTGGTCTGTCTCTGTAACTCTCTCTGGCATTCTGCAAGACGGCCATATTGTAGCTGCAAGCTATTACAACAACACACTGACTTTCCAGATTTACAACTGTGTGCTTGTCATTTCCAGATGTAGTTTTACTAAGACAGTTGTGCAGGAAACATTGTGAGAAGCAGCAGATTTCTAGTAAAACATGCCTATAAACACTACGGTTTCTGGCAAAGGGGGGAGAGAGATTTACACCCAGATGCCTTAGAAAAATGTAGTCTATCTTTTGTTCATATTTACCCTGAGGGTTCAGGTGTGATCTACAGGTTTCTTTTGTTTTGTTTGTTTGTCCCTCTCCAACACTGGAGCAATCCATCTATAAATGACTTGATCACTGAGGTATGTATTTTCTGTCTATTGTTCTGCTAATGATTTAGGAATATTCTAATAGAAACTCATAATCTTAACTACAAAAGCAATTACTGAGGGTATTTTGAATTGATCTCCATAATCTACAAGCCTTTGAGCAGCACCTGGATGGATTAATTTGAAAGCGAAAACCCAAAACTTCCTGCGGGAAGTCGTAGAACCATGAGTTCATGAATATTTTTCTACATTCCATTGAACACGAAGTCTGATTTTTCCCTTAGCACAAGCCTACATGATTCAAAGACATGTTCTGGCAGGAAACAAATTAGCACATACGGGTGTAGGTGGCAGTGTCTTAATGCCCCAAATGGGGCCACCCTTATTTTCAGCAGTGGCAATATCTATATAATACTAACTTAAGGAGGAAATTGGTTGAGGCAGACCCTGCCCTCTGCAAAGTTGGGAAGTAGATGAAATGTATTTCTGATGCTGTGACTGGCATTCTTGTTTTTCTCTTCAGCCAGTCTCTTCTCATTAGGAACTTACGGTAATGCTGTTACCATGCCAGTGCTCCCTTCAACAGTGCCATGACTACTCTCTCCCTAAGCCTCTTTCCTCAACACACACCTCTGTCAGCCATCCATCTCCCACCCACTCGTGCCTAAACATTCACATTCATTGAAATGAATAACCTGTGCAGTGTTGGTGACACAGAAATATATTGCACGAGATAATTTGACCTGAAGAGGTGAATATTCTACATTTAATAATTTTGTCTTTATTTTTCAAACCTCTATTTTTTTTCTCTGCAGATAATTATCTTCCTGTGAGATAATCTTGAGACCCATGTTGAGTGCAAGAAGTTGAGGGACAAGGAAATCTAGCAAAAAAAATAAATAAATGGGTCTGATTTTCTCTACAAAAGCAGTTTATCTTTATATATATATATATATATATATATATATATATATATATATATATATACTTGGATGCATGTGAGGTTTTAAGCTATAAAAGGGTTATAAAAGAAAAAGGAAAAAAGAAAGAATGTCACTACCTTAATCCAAAGAAATAAATCAGTTTAAGACTATGGCATATCAGGGGTACAGACAGGTTGGAGCATCTTCTAAAAGGCTCTTATTATCACATATGTGTGATGCATATTGCTCCCAATCATCTATGAACACATCATCCTCATGATTTAAACCTAAGCTCCCAAAATGCATCCCAGCTGCCTGGAGTGCTTGGTGCTACTAATCTGAAGTCATGCTCCATAGAGTCAAAAATGGCAGAAAGAGAATGGAAAGCTGGTAAGCAAGGGTCCCTTCCAGGAGGAAGAACAGATCCTGGATAATGATCTTAGGCTTCACAAACAACCAGCTGGGCAGCTTCAATTTCTAATTATACCCAAGGAACTGAGACATTCTGATAAACCTAGCCCAAGTCACTTATCCCCCATATGCATAAGCAGAATCACCAGGGAGTGAGAGAGAACAGTGTTCTCCCTAAATGAGGGCTTCTGGGCAAACATGCACATACCTTCAGCAGAGTAACAGAGCTTTGGATGGCTTTAACTTCTGAGAGAAACACATTATCCATTTCCCCAAAATGCCATTTACAATTAGTTCTAAAAAATATGAGATAGGTATGCTTTATTCTGGGTTTGAAAATAATATGCTGAATGACAAATGTCTGCACAGAGCACCTTCTTTCACAAAAAGTTCTTGTTTCTTATGTCATAACTACTGTCTTCCTGGTCAGCACCTTTGAAGCAATGAGCCATCAATACAAATAAGTGAGTGGTCACATTAGCTTTGGAACTGGAATTATTGCTTTTAAGGTTTTGCTGAAGAAAGAGAATATTCACCAGGCAGAACTAATTAAATAAGAAGCATTATTAGCAGAATTTTCATTTGCATTTCATAAGCCTCCAAAGTAAAATGATGCAAATATACTGACTTGAATTGGCAGTTATTTGGAGAATTATTACCCTGTGGGTTGCAAAGTTATTGATAGTGACATATAATATTTAATATGATAGGCTCAGGGCAATATGATTTGGTAATGGCCACATTCATTTCCACAAAACTAAAGGAAAGAGACATTTGTTTACCATTTATTTGTTTATGTCTACACAGTTCTTTCTTTCTCTATTTCTATTTTCCTAAAATCAGTTTTCATTCTTTGGTTCTATTTTCATTAATTAAAATTAGTCCTTTTTTTTTCCTTGCATGTAAAACAACCCATTCTTCCAAAAAGAAAATGTGTTTAGATCAACATAAACCAGTTAAGGTGAGTAACACCTAACTCAGGATGTCAAAACAACAAGAATATAAACCTCACCCAAGAAGCTCACAGGGGCCTTTCCCAACAAGATTGCCTTCAGATTGTAAAAGCGAATAGCTCATTAGGGGAGGACTTGGTGGGCAGAGAAAGGAGGAGGAAGGGGAAGAAACAGAAGAGGAAAAGAAAGAGGAGGAAACTAAAAGGGAGCTTAGGGAAAGGGAGAAACAAAGGGTACCTGTGCTTTAAGTATGTGGAGAGAGTAAACTATATTCTCTGCATGCTTTTCTTCATGTGTTCAAGCCATTACATCACACAGGAGAGGTATAATAAAGGATACTAGCAAGTGGTTAGGTCACCCTAATGAATACAAATAAAATATCTCTTTCTCCTAAAGAGGTGGAGCATTTTATTAACTAGCATTTGGAGAGTGTTATTATTTTTTATGTCTAAGATTTTATGAATCCTATTTTCCTGGGAGGCTATGGAAGCAGTGACCAATGTTGCAGAAACTAGCAACTCTTTTGTTTTGTTTTTCTAAAACAAAGCAAGGAAATCACAGAAGAGAAAAACAAAACAAGTCAGTGAGCTTTTGCCTGCATCTATGAAGTTTAGAGGTTAGCGTGCTTCATAAAAAGTCTGCTACCCTATTGTAGTTAAAATAGCACCAGGGTTCACCACCAAGATGTTTGATTCTACGACAGTGCAAAAGCAGCTTGAGTCTTGGGAATCATATGCCTATTTATAAATCTCCTGGATGTTGGGGAAGTAAATGAAGTTAAGGGGGGAAAAGAAGAAGAAGAAGAAGAAGAAGGAGAAGGAGAAGGAGAAGGAGAAGGAGGAGAAGAAGAAGGAGAAGAAAAAGAAATTTTCAGATGAGATACTTCACAGATGGAGGAGGTAGGAGGTAGTACTACAGAAAAGTTTAGAATTAGAGCTGAAAATCTCCAAAGGATTGCATTTTTGGAAAAAAAAATTAAAAATCTGATATTTGAAGAACAATATTGAAAACATGTGTCTGTATAGAGAAAAAAAGAAATATTCTACCCTTTGATCAGATTACACAAAATTTAAAACTTATACATGACATTTTATTGAATAAGCAATAATATACAATGTTATGCAATATATATATATGCATATATATAAATTTTATATTTAACTTGTTTCTTTTTTAATCATTTTCCATTTTTTTAGAAGAAATGCTACAGATTCAAGAATTAAGACTGTTGGGGATTACCATTTTTAATAATAATAACTAGGGATGTATTTGGTATAAATCTACAGATTATGTATATAGCATCAAACCTTCAAATGTTTTTATAGAAGAAACCTGTGTCACAACTAGAGTGAAATAAGATAGAACAGAATCACGGTATTCTAGATTCTAACACACCTGTTAAGCTTTCAGGTAAAGATAGACAGATTCTCTTTTTTCCACTCATTTAAAAAAAGAAAATCTATTGGAAAAAATGGAGAAGGCCTTGTTAGCCTTCACCAGTGCAGAATTGGAAAATGGAGAGTGTTTGCCTTGAATCCTGCTACCTAGTGTCCCCCCTTGTGAATATAACATTACATTTCACTGGTGACCGAATTATTTCAATTCGCCACGGCACAACTTTTCTGAAACTATCTGTGGATCTGTGTAGGTCAAGGGGGAGGATAATTAAGGGTCATCCTAAGTTTATACCATATAGTGTTTTCATTTTCCATCCAGCTAAGTACATCCAGGCTCCCTGTTGAGAAAACCTTCTTTTTTCCTTGTCTGTTATTTTCAGAAAAAAAAAAAAAGGCTGCATATGACAGTCTCAGAATCCTACCAGCCTGAACACAGATGGTAAAGATTACAGCACACTGAGTATTGACCTTTAGAAACTGCTTTCCTTCCCAAGGTTCTTCTCTTTTGACAGTTACACTGGCTTTTTCTCAATTAATTTCATTACCAAAACTAGTTTTGCCTTTTATTTTTCCTCTGGTGAGTGCTCCCTAGACTTATCAACAAAGTTGAGTTATATCCCAAGCAATTCTCAGACTGAAGCATTGCAAATCCTTCCCTTCCACTTCCTTGACATACTGGAATGGAGACCCTGCAGACCTGCAGATAATGTAGACATTGTTTCAATGCTGGCTTTCCTTTTTCAACAGGTACCTAAGCTAATGAATTTCAACTGGTTGCCTGAGATGAGCAATGAGTGGGGACCTTGGAGAAAGAGGTCATGGACAGCAAGAAGGAGGCCATCATAAATCACAGGACATGGGCATTTATGAGCTGGTTGTAAATGGTCAGCACAAGGCTACAAAGTGAGCCTGTACTTTGATCATAAATAAAGAAGAAAGCTAAAACAATATTAACCAAGGTGCCCAAATGAAATGGAGGGTACAAATGCACTCTTCTTAGAGCCAGAAATGGCATTTCAGGTCTTAAGTAAAAGAAAGATGGTTAGAAAATTCAGAAGAAAGATTAGAGTACAAATATTTTCCTTATCACCAAGCTAAAGAGAGACTAGTGTTAGCCTGGCAAACTCACACAGGAGCTGGATTTTACAATCGCCTAAATGTAACAGTGGGTACTACTTGACATCATAAAACTTGGCGAAAGATATGAAAGCAAATCCTTTTTTCTTTATGGAGAAGTTATTTGGTAGATTATTTTCTGATGGAAAGTTTAAACCTATTAAGTTTTCAAGTTAAGAATCTGTTTCCTACCATACTTCAAACCATGATAAAAATCACCATAATAATATCTTAGTGCTATAAAACATGTTGAAATATAGCAATTAGCTGCATTGTTTTATTTTGTTCAGATAAATTAAAGCTCAGCCATTGATCTGAGATAAAAATTACCATTTTAATATGCACTTAAAATTGGGTATAACTTTAGAAGACAGTACAGTTAGACTTCTGATCTCAAATGAGCAGGTGATAAAAGTGTCATGTAAGATTTGCTTATATTTTACAATTTCATTAAAAGAGGATTAACTTTTCAGAGAAAATATGAGGAAAAAACTAATTAAAATTGAAAGCCTCAATAAATTTACCTTACCAGTGTCACATAACATTTTGCAAGTACAGAATGTTGGTAGCAAAGTGAATCACTCTAGGAAGTCTTAAAGCAAATATAAGGAAATCCATTCTAATACAAGTTAAAGGAAGTGCTCTGAGTTATCAGTCATACAGGGAAGGGGAAAAGAAAAACAGGAGTTGAGTCCATCATTAGGTGCTTTAAGGACCAGAAGTTCCTATATCACCAAAGGAAAGTGGAAACAGTTTCCTAATCTCCTTTGGCAACTTTCCCCATAACAATAAATCAGGTCTATTCCTTTAAATGCTTCTCAAAAAATAAGACTGGAAACCAATAATTCAAACACAAGATTTCATAGAGATATAAAGTTCAGAATTCTAGTTTGAATAGGATCTGAGAAATCAGAGCACCATCTCAAACACTCATTTTAACAAAGAAAGTGGCTTGTTCAACTAAGGACACAAACTGGTTGTTAGAATTTAAATTGGAGCTCAAATACATAGGTTCCCTCTTAGCAGTTTCTATTATGTATACCTTTGCTACCCAGCCCATCCATTCTTGCTCTTTTTTCGTCCTTCCTTCCCTCCCTCCCATCCTTCATTCTTAACTCTTTATCTCATCTTCTCTTTCCTTTACCTTCTTTCTTTCTTTCTTTCTTTCTTGCCCCACCCCCAGATTCAGGACAGGGTGCTGCCTTAAACCACCCCAACCATTCAGTTCCACCAGCCATCATGTTGGGTATCCATGTGATTAGTTTGGGACACTTATATTTTAAGAGCTGTGACCTCCCTGCAAGACCACAGGCAGAAGGTAAGATATTTTGCAAATGGAAAATGGAAAACATCAACCACAGAGATCCCTGGGCTGCTGGCTGCCACTTTGCCTTCATAAGGGAAGCTAGCCTGAGGATAAGGTCGATACAAAAAGAAGACAGAACTGAGAGAACACAAGGAAATTGAGTTGGCCTCCTGACCAGCTCAAGTTAGTCCCCCTTTCCTCGGGTTCCCATTACCTAGAAGCCAATACATATCCCCTTTTATTGTTTAGACCTCTTTAAGTCTTCTTTGCTACCTCTCATTGTACTTACTGAATGTAGAGTCATTTCTTTTTACCTTTGGCAACACTGTGGATTAAACCTAGGGCTTCATGCATTCTAGGCAAGTGCTCTTCCACTGAGCTACATCTCCAGCCTTGGCACAGCTATATCTGGATCATAAAGATCAGACTTCTATTTGATACGCTTGAAAAAGAGTTTATAAAAATTTTTGTTCAATATAAATTCTGACTGCCTACAGTATTTACTAAATTTTTTTTTCAAAAGATATGTTTTTCTCTTTTCATTTATATTACCAGGCCTCATTTTTATAGAGAATGATAATAGTAAATAAATTTAAATGTCTATGTTTTTAAAAATTTTAATAAAAGCAAAAGGGCCAGCTAAATGCTCATACATTTAAGAAATCTGGTTGTGTTGAAATGTTCGATTCACCACTTCAAGTTCAGATTCAAGAATATACTAGCAGAATTAGTTAGGAGTGGACCTCCGTGGCACAGAAGAAATAAAAGCTCTTCACATGATTTGCTGCCATTGACTACGTCCTCATTCTCATCTTTCTCTTGACTATCTTTCCAGGTTGCAGGTATCCTTTCTGCTCACTCCATTGTTTATAGAAAGTGTTTCATCACTGGCCTAGATCAGTTATCCTTACCCCAGTGGCCTATTAGCATCACCTTTTTTTATTCTTTTTTTTTTTAAGAGAGAGAGAGAGAGAGAGAGAGAGAGAGAGAGAGAATTTTTTTTAAATATTTATTTTTTAGTTTTCGGCGGACACAACATCTTTGTGGTGCTGAGGATCGAACCCGGGCCGCACGCATGCCAGGCGAGCGTGCTACCGCTTGAGCCACATCCCCAGCCCAACCTCGCTATCTTTTAACTGATGCTCAGGTCCTAATGAAGACCAGTTAAATTAGAATCTATGGAAAGGTGACCCAGGCATCAACATTTTTAAATTCTTCCCGGCCAAGTTTGAGAAACAATCATGGTACATCATCCAACATCTCCAGCCTTCCAAAGTTTAAGTGGGAAATATGGAAAGGTCCATGGGATAAGATGACTTCAGGTGCTGTGTAGGTAGAAGGAATCAACACAAGTGGCTTAAATCTGTTTCTGGACAAAAACATGTAGAAAAGGCAAGGGAAGCCTTGGAGATGAGCAGATATGTTCCCCATTTCCAAGCATCAGAGCTCCAAGAATGATCTGAATACAAAATGTTACCGAGTAATATATAATGCCCTACTTCCTTGGTGACATTTGTGTGTATCTACCCTCCCAGGATCTAGAATGGGGATCAGGAATAGCACATCTGGACATCTGGTTCTGACCGTTGTTGTCACAACTGACCATGCACCATCCCTAAATCCATTCTGAGGAACATTCTTCCCTCAGGAATGTTCTGCCATGATCTACCTGAGTTTTTTGGGGTAAAACAGCCACACTCTTCCTGAGGCCTTATGGGTAATCTAGTATCGCTTGTCCTGAGGACACCAAGTCTCCCTTCTTACCGGCGATGCACACCTCATCTCTACACACCAGCTCAACTTCTGAGTAATTCTGAATACATGTACACACTGATATTGATACAATTATTGGAATAATACTTACTTCAATACCATCTAGTCAATGTTTTTCCTCTCAATATGAAGTACCATAAGGACCCCAGATTATTTTGTCTTTTCAATTTCACACTGAAAATTTTTACTCATGACCTAGGTTACTGAGATCTTGAATGATCTACCTCTTGGTCATTTTCCATAATCACTAATAAGTTCTGCATATTAAAATTCTAGACCATTCAACACTGCCATCATTTTGAAATACGTCTCTATATGTCAATATAGCCAGCTGAGTAAACATTAAAGCATAATTGAATTTTTCAGCAATGACATTTTAATTAAGAAATGTTCTTGGGCTCTTAAGAATTCAATATATGTCTTTGTAGGGGTTTCCTCAACTCAAAATTTGCTGGAAAAATACAACTGGACCTGCTACTGAAATAACTTTCCATTGTTGTGCCCTAGTTGTGTCAGTAAAACGTATCATTTGGGGCCCGTGGAATATGTACTTTTTTTTTTTTTTTTGCCAATACTAATTAGCACGAAATTGCAAGCACAAAAATGGAGGTCATGAAGGAAGATGATACAGGCACTTTATAAGACTATTTTAGATGCCTGGATTTACAAGTTAAATGGGATGGGGAGGCTAGTACCTGTTAAAATAGTCAAATATGGCCATATTATGACTAGAGAATATAGTTATATTGAGTGTGCATTTAAGGTAATTAAAAATTTAGTTTCAAAGCTCAGTCTTTCAAGGTTATTTCTGTTTGTTTTTTCTTTGGACTTCAAAAAACTATATCTATGAGTCTTTTTCATACCTCCTGGATTCAATGGCACACTCTCTGAACTTGCCCACAACCCAATATTCATAGTTTTCTTCACAGCTGTTTGTTAATTTTGACATTTCATCCTTTCTTTTGTTCATGAATCAATTGGTACTCAAGAAGACATTGACAGAAAAGGTCAATAAATCAATAGTTACTTATCAGGGGCATATTCTGTACAACATCCCGTTTGGAGTAGTAAAGGATGCTAGATTTATAAGGTACATACTCTTCCCTTATGGAGCTTACAGTGTGGTTAGGACTATTTGTTGCAGAAAACATATAAAAAAAGACAGGAAACGTAAAAGAATTGAAGCCAGCTAAATAAAAGAAGAATATAACCTTTCTAGGTTTCCTTTCCAAAAGTCTGAAAGATCTTTCTTCTTTGTGTATATGTATATATTCATACACAATTTTATTAACCTCTATGTATGTCTTAATTTGTGCGACACAAGATTTTATGCTTGCTATGGGTTATGTAGTGGGAACTTGTCATGTTTGATCCTTCTAGGATATGAATGTTCCTCTAATATTTGGAATTTTTCCTGGTGCCTCCAGTGATCCCATATCTCTGGCATATGGAATACGTACACAAAAATCTAAGCCCAGCCCCTTCAGGGATCCCATCTTGAACTTTAAATTGAGGGATATACAAATGCAGGGACAGAAAACCACTCATCCAGTGGTTTTGTGAGTGATACAATCAGTGGTCCAGTCTCTAGTGATGGTGGAGCAGTGGTCATCACAGTGTGAGTCTCATTCTTGGGCACTGGCCAGGATGTTTTTAATTAGGCTAATGTTTATAGGGTCTTGTCAGCATTTTTGACTGCCTTTGGTTTCTGCCTAGTTTTAGAGCTGGGCTTCCCTGGTTTTCTATTGATTGTATGAACTATCCAATATCTTTTCTATATATTCCTTTCCAGATTAGGAGAGAGTTAGCTGTTTGCAGCTAATACCCTTATTGGTAGAAAAGGTTTACTGGCAGTGCAGAGCAAACCAGAAAGCAGAATGTCAAGGAAATGGAAGGAATTGCTGACCTGGTAAGAGCTGAAGGCCCTGAAACTCCAGTTACTCAAGGATTAGGATGCACATGGCATGCGGTGGTGAAACTATTATTTAAATTATTTCCTTGGTCCTCTGGAATGAAGATCACACTAAAGGCAAGTCTCTGGAAAAGGGAGTTCCTGCTTTTGAGTGAAAATAAAAAGAATAGGAAATAAAGACTGTGTTTAGTAATTTTATTTTTTAACTGAAGTGGCCTCTTTTTCAGAACCTCACTTGTTTTATTCTGATTTTGTTAGATGTTTTTAAAAATGAATCCTTTGTACTCAGCCTCATTCTCTACAAGTGTAAGCGGCTCTTCCCAAAGGGATGCGATTGGACACATGCAGACATGATACAAAACCAGAAAGCTGGATACCTAGAGAAAGAAATAAAGTGAAGTCATCCTTACACCACATCCCAAAATAACATTTTTGTTGCTTTTAACTAGTTTTTCAAGTCTAGAGTATAGCATCCATGGATCCATAATTCGCAGTATGAATTGCTGCAAGTCTTACTGGATATCCTCTCCCCCTGGAGATCTAGTCAAGAGTCTCCTTAAAATGCCTTAGCAGAGTTTCATACTGGAAGCAGATATGACATCTGTCTGAAGTATCTGTGGGTCAAGAGCAAATCAGTTGTAAGACCTTTGGATCCAAATCCATAACCATAATCACAGTCTTTCTTATGTTTTCTCATTTTCTTTTGTGTGTGTGTGTGTGTGTGTGTGTGTGTGTGTTTCCCTCTGGCTATATCTCAAATAGGAGAAACCAAACTCCTTTTTCTACTCTCACAGACCCATGCCATCATAGAACTCTTATGATACAATACGCAGTATTTTCTCCTACCAAGCAATTAGGTGTTCCATAATCCTGACTCTCTCTACATAAAGACAGCCAGCGTGGGATTCTACAGGTTACATCTGTGCCACAGAACTGCCTCCACTTCAGATGCCAGTCACAAGTCCTGGATTGTTCTTCCAACTGACCAGCTATAAATCAGAGTTCCCATGAACCCTCTCCTTAAATTCAATAACGTTCCAGGATGTCTCTCAGAACTCAGGGAAGCACCTTACCAGTTTATTTTAAAGGATATTATAAAATAAAAACACATGTGATCAGCCAAATGAAGAGGTACAGAGATATGTCTAGGTCCAGAAGTTACGGAGTACAAGAGCTTCTCTCCTCATGACATTGGGATGAACCACCCAATATGTTCCCCAATCTGGAAGAGGCTGCTTCTATTTTATTAAGTTAAAATGGTGTTCATTTCTTAGAAGGTGTCAGAAATATTGGAATTCACTGGTTTGTACAAAAGTCTACCTTCGTTAAATTAAGTTGGGTATTCTGCAATTTATCCCTAAGACCCACATAGCAAATAAAACGGCACAACTATTAGAGGTCTAATGGACCAACATATGTTAATCAATTGAAATAGTTCTAGGCAATAGAATCACTCTCAATCATTTATTGGACATCAAAGGTGAGGGATAAGCAAATACTAAAATATCTTATTTCATCATGGATAGCATTTCCAGAAGTAAAACAATCAATTAATCAATTAAGATAAAAGGTCACCTGGATATCAAAGTTCAGTCAAAGGAATCTTAGAACTATTCATTTAGTTAGGCATAGGCCCACAAAAAAGCTGGAAACAAGGGAAGTCCTAAACATTTCCCATGATATCCCTTACATTTCTTGCCTTTCTCCAATATTTGATTTGAAAGTGCTTCCAGATACTGCAGACCAGTTATCCTGAACTGATATCCAGCTTACAATACCAATCCAAAAGGAGATGGAGGCCCTGCAGGTCAGCCTGAGGCCTCTGGAAGCTGAGACTGACCAGAAGAAGACATTGAGAATTGGCATGATAGAGAAGCTGCAGACATAGTGGGGTTCTTCACTGAAGGAACCACCCACCTGTCCACTGGAGAATGGAGAGGACTCGAGAAACCCACATATAATCTTTATTTTCTTCCCAGGAGCTCTTCCAGTCTGTCCAAGGGAATACTTCTCTTCTTGTTATCTATAGCCAATCAGTTTACCTGGGGAAAAAAATAACAGTTTCTGGCTCACAAACCTTCTAAAGATTTTACCTTCAAGACACTCCCTTTCAGAGCTCCAATCTATCATTAATTGTGCTCCCTCTGATTCGAGTAAACTTACAGAGTGCTAGCTTAATAGGCCTAAGAGCCACGCTTCTATAACCGCTCATGGAATAATTTTCTATTGAAAAGTATTTTGTAGGTTTTAAAAGTAGTTAAGTCAGTCAATCCCCTCAACTTTGTTATTTAATTCAGAAACTAAGAACTCTTTTATAGCCATTTTCCATATGAAGAATCAGGCACAGTGAGCATGACTAAAATTTCCTTGAAGTGTTGGACATTGACCTCCAGAGCCGAGGATTCTTATTTTTGTTTTTTACACTGAAAAAAAAAAAATGTACACACACAAAAGTGAATTCACTACAACTGGGTAGGCTGATAAAAACTGAACCCACATGTGTAACCAGCACTAATTTGAGTAACATAACATAACCCAGAAACACTCTTTTTGTCACCTTTCAGACTCTAAAATCCTCAGGCCAAACACTAACCTGATACGACTGAACACTACTGTATTGTCCTTCTACCAGCATAGATTGCCTTTGCCTATTTTGAACTTTTTAAATAAGTGCAAGTATATAGTAAGTGCACTTTTGCATTTGATATTTTGGGCTTCAACATTACATTTTTGAAATTTGTCTATATTTTACCTGTAGGTGCATATTGTTTATTCTCATTGCTGTATAATTCCACCATATGAAGATATGACAGTCTCTTCATCTATTTTTCTAATGATGGGCATTGGAGTAGTTTCTACTTTGAGGCTGTGAGCCTGTGCACACCTTTCTTCCCAATGTATACCAGAAATGGAATCGCATCATCTCAAGATTGGCTCAAATCTTTGTATAGATGATATGGAAAGTAAGTCCCTTATACTTTCACAAATCCTACATAAGACTTCCCATTGTTCCACACCCTTGTTAACAAGTGGTATTGAACGTCTGTTTCAATCTGGCCCTTATGATGTCTGCATTGTTATATCACATTGTGGCTTTACAATAACTAATAAATATGGGGACCTTTTCACACATTTATTAGCCATTTACCATCCTTTGTTTTTTAAAGAACTATACAGCTTTTTTTTCCTTTCCTGTTGGATGGTTTGTCTTTTCAGATCATAATTATCAATTTGTTGAGGTTAATTATATATTCCGATGTGACTCATTGCCAGCTGTATGATGTGTTGAGGATAAATTCTCCCACTTTTCAGTGTTTTTTCTCTCCTAAAGTGTCTTTTGATCAACACAAATTCTTAATTTTAAATTAAATCTGTCTTTGCTCTGTTTATTTGTGTATAGTTAGGTCCTTTTGGGTTGTACTTAGGAAATCTTTTCCAGGGCCAAGGTCACAAGAACATCCTCTTGTGTTTTTGTCTAAAAGCTTTGCTCTTTCTCCTTCACATGTAGGTCTGGCATCCATCTGGACCTACATTTCCTGTGTTCTCTGAAATGGGGGCCCAGACACACTTGCTGAACCCATGTGGATAGTAAATGGGCCGACACTGTTTATTGAAAAGACTATCTTTTTGACTGCACCCTGGCATTGTTCTGATTTATTTCAGTGATTTGATTTTTGGGCTCTATTTTGTTCCATTACTCAGTTTTCCTTTCCTTGTGCTAATATAGAAGTGTCTGAGTTTTACCCCATTATGTTTACTCTCTGTTCCTGAAAATCTCTCACCTTTCTAATTTTAGATTGGCTTGGTTATTCTCAGTATGTTTCACTTCCATGTGCATTTTAGAAAAACCTTATAGTATTTTATTATTATCCTGTCAAATCTATGGATTAACTTTGTGACAATTAAAATCTTACACTATTGTGTTTTCCAATCCATGAACATAGCATAGCATCTCTTTATTTATGTCTTTTAAATTTTTTTCTCAAAAATGTTTTGGATTTCAGTGTAAATGTCTTGAACATATGTTCTTTTCTAGGAAGAATCTGCACAAGGTCAGTGATATTTCTAACAAATATGTTTGGAAAAATTACCAGTGGAGACAAATAAGCTTGCATTTTTTTAAGGGAAGAAGTGTTTTATTGTAGTTTCAATATTTTATAAGAAATTAATTATTCATATTTCTATCTTTCTCTCAGTTTTGTTAAGTCTTTAAAAAAGAATTGTCAAAAATTGATCTAAATTTTTATATTAATGATACTCAAAATGTTTGTAATAATTTTTGATTTTATAGTATCTTTAGTAAGATTGTTTTTAATACTGATATTGACTATCTTAATTATTTACCAATCTTACTAGAGGATAATGATTTGTCTTTTTTAAACATATTTTTGCTTTGCTGAATTTTCTATGGTATTTTTTATAAAATTTAAAAAATATTTTTAATATTTATTTTTTCTACTTAAAATTAGTTTTCTATTTCTATTACAGTAGCATGCAATGGGAGCTTATATAATTTATTTTACTATTCTCATGTAATATGTGCACATATTAAGGTACCTTCATCTCCTGCCCCCAAGAATTCCTCTAGCTATATTTCTGATAAAATTCATCATTCATTTAAAAATACTTAGTTACTTTCATTTTGCCTGCTCCTTTAACCCTAAAGAATAAAATATATCATATCATGTTTTACTTACTGATGAGGCCATTTGGGGTCTCTAATTATTTAGTTTTACCATACTTTCAATATTCTTGGAGAATATACCCTGAGTTTATCCAAAATTTTGAAAAAAGAGAGAAAGAGAGAGACTTTACCTATTATTAACTATGTGTTTTCTTGTAAATGTTTCACTGATCATTAAAAAATACAATTACAATCACTTATTTAAGAATTAGGCCAGCTTTGTTAATTTCCAGATCTTTCTAAATAATTCAGATCTTCTGTATCTGTCCATAGTTCATATGTGCCTATTCTGCAGCTAGTGAGAATGGTAGTTTAAATCTTTCACCATGCTTGTAGATTTACCAACTTGTGTTTTTTGGTTAACCAATTCCACTTATGTGTTTTGAATCTCTGGAAGTATGTATTAATGATAGTTTTAATATATATCAAGCATCCTTTCTTATCTCTAGTAATTATAAAAAAATTCCTTCCTTATCTATTGTATTCTTCTTGCCTACAAACCTTCTCTTAACTAGATTAATTATTAGAGTTTCTGTAACTCGGTATCAGCACAGCTTGTGTCTGGTTTTGTTTAGCATCTCATCCCAGCCATTACAGCAGCACCTCCTGGCCAACATTTACTAAGTATTTGTGGAAGTAAAGACAGTGTGAACAACAGGAGTGCACAGGCTTCTTGTAATCTACATCTGTGGTCTGTGGTATTTTATTAATTACTAGTGTTTTCCTGAGAAATGAAAATGTGTGTGTGTGTGTGTGTGTGTGTGTGTGAGAGAGAGAGAGAGAGAGAGAGAGAGAGAGAGAGAGAGCGCTCATGTATATATGTATGAGAAAGGGAGATGTGTAATTACAGGAATATTGGCTCTAATAGTGGAGACTGGTAATTTCACGAAATTTTTTAGGATACCTGGGCAAATAGGAACCTAGGGAAGAGCTATAATTTGAGATTGCTGTGAATTCTCTATACTTCCAAGCAGGTCAGTCCTATTCTATTAATACTTTCATGGGATGAGATCCACTGAATTATGGGTGGCAATCTGCTTTATTTAAAGTGTGATAATTTTAATGTTAATCTCATCTGAAAATATCTTTGAAGAAAAATCTAGAATAATATTTGACCAAATACCCAGGTACCTGGGACTAGCCAAATTGACACATAAAATTAACTGTCTGCTGATGACTGCTATGGCAATATTATTTTCTGTGGGGTGCTAGTCACCACAGAGGTCAAAAGTTAGCAAATTCTGGCAGAGGAGGTCGCAGTCCAAAATTCTTCATTTTGCCTAAGAATCTCTCTCAGATATAAAATTACTTTTATCCCCAAAGATATGATACTTTATCTACTAAAGTTAATGTCTAAAGCATATTTAGAAAATAAAATAAAATATCTGCTGTTAACTATAGTAGTTTTCAATGGTGCATCTCCTTGTGTTTGTACTCACACTAGGTGCCCTACTGTGGCCAAGGAAGGAAAGCATTAACTGTCAGAGCTCTAATCTCTTTTCTTCAGAAGTAGCTGTGAAAAATAAAATTCAAAATCAGTCTTATTGTGTTTAAAACCACATGTCTACTGGGCCCATATAGTAAAATATTTAAAAATGTAAAAAAAAAATTTTAAATCAAATTTTGTAAATAATCCAGGATGTTCTCAGAATATGCTTAACATTAGCATTAAAACCTATTTACATGTATCAAAAGATGTATAAATTTAAACAGCTTTTACTCAGTAGATACTAATCTCTTTCTTCAACTGCTATTTGTTGAAAACCCTCAGGAAATTGAATTAGCAACTAACCACTTTCTGTTTTACATTAACAAAGGCTACCGAATTGCTTAGAATGTTCTCCCAAGTAACCTACAATTTTTGTTTTCTTAAAAACCCAAATCAAAAGTTACCTCCGGCCATTTTCTAACTAATGACCCCCACACTTCAAAACACACACACACATACACACACACAC
This sequence comes from Urocitellus parryii, assembly GCF_045843805.1. Classification (NCBI taxonomy): domain Eukaryota; kingdom Metazoa; phylum Chordata; class Mammalia; order Rodentia; family Sciuridae; genus Urocitellus; species Urocitellus parryii. Next base: position 267,649,036 of record NC_135531.1, on the reverse strand, counting down.
ACACACACACACACAGAGGCCCCTAACTCAGCTCATGTCTTTGTCCTTTGAATATTTGAGCTTGTTTATGTCTTCCTTTTAAAGTGCATTTATGTCCCTTTCACATGTATTGGTTTTCTTGACGCTCACTTGTAAATTAGGGACTTTTGAAAGTTCCTTTAACTTTATAAACACCATGAGGTTGTGTTTAATACAACAAAGTAGTAACATGCTGAAAAGCTCCCTGGTGGTTTTAAACAGTTAATGCAATGTCATAAGAAGTCTAATTTATAGTTAGGGAGTAGTTCAGGCACAGGGGAAATGTGCTATGTCAGAATTTTTTATGACCATAAATCAAAATCTGAAAGTGTCTTTAGTTTGGTACTCTTTCAAATCGCATGATAATTAATCTTTATCCTTATACACTAGTGTTCCCCAGTAGTGGCTCCATACACATTTTGGATTGATGATTTTTTACTGTGGGGACTGGACTTTCCTAAGAATTTTAGTATGCTGGGCAGCATCCCTGGTCTCTGCACATTAGAGGCCAGTAAGACCCTCCGTCCCCAGCTGTCACAAGCAAGAATGTCTAGGAATTGCCACATGTCCTCAGAGTCAGGGGGACAAAATTGACCCCCAGTAAGAACAACTGTTGTACACCTTACATCTCTGTCTTAAATAAATAATGAACTTCATATAGAAAAATTTTCATTAAAGATCAATGCCATTAACACTAATTAAGTCAAATTTCTTGGCACTTAGAGGGTACCTGCTGAAGGTCTTGAGATCAATCAAGGACACCAATTTGAATAATCCATGGACTTACTGGTTTAATATCACTAATACGGTCAAAGCGGCAACTTCAGACTAATCCAAAATCTCTCAGGCACAGCTCGAAAGCAGTTTAAATAGGGGCAGCGGCTGAAGGCTTGGCAGTTTGCTTGAGAGACTTGAGATAAAAGAGTTATCTATCCTTCCTGGATTCCCGGAATGCTCTCTGACCTCGGTGGATAAAGACCTCTCACACTATTGCCAAATGATGTTTCACAGGAGAATCTACATTTTAATTCTACTGGAACTATTTTTAAATGCTAATTTCATCAAGAATTCCTGGAATGACTGCTGTCATTAATGACTTACACCTCTTCCGTACTTGGGTATCTTCATTAAATGCCTGGAAGGGAGGGGTGACATTTTCTATCTCTTAGAGCTATTTTTAGAATTTTCATTTATTGGACAGTCACTTGTGATATTTATATACTGTTGCAATTCCTTTTATTTTATTTTTTTTTTCAGTTAATTTGGCAAACATTTATGGAACATCTCCTATGTGACATTGTCACGTAATATTGTCACACTAATATGAGTACTTAAGTTAATGAAGTCATATTCTTCTAGGCATGGATTTCTCTATGTGCATTAGAAACGGAAACCGCTCAAAGAGTATATATAAAAAGCATTTTCAACATTTTTCAGGATTTCCATGCACAATGGGACAGCAATAATGGATTAAAACAGATTGAAGCTGTAATTCCAAAGAATACTTTGGCCGTAACCACTTAATTATGACAGGTTATTACTGTTACCATCCTTATTTCATCAATTCAACTTTTGTGACGTTTATTTTTTATAGCTTCAACTTTTTATCTAGAAAAGAATTTAGTCAGGATTGCCAATAGGCACATAATATAATTAATAAAGGTAGTTGTGTTTCCCTCTTCATTATGGAAAATTCTGGGAGTCTCACAAGGAAGTGAGTGAACAGCACTTCTGCATGTTGTTTTTTGAAGGAGTTTTGGAGAGTTTGAGATTTCATTTTTCTACTGCCTTAGAGACTATTGTTTATTTCCCTCTGTATTTTGTGCCCTGTTTGAGCAAGTTCGAACCTGTGTCACTGTCCCTTGAAAAAGGCCGAGGAAAATGCTTTACTAAAGTGCTCTGACCCCCAGTGCATCCACGGGGGTGCAGCCACATCTGTTCTGCTCAGAGCCCCCGACTCCTGGACTCACTGCACACAGCTCTATAGAGTATGTCTCCATCTAGTCTTCGCATGGCGCCTCCTTTCTCTGCAATTATTTTCTCATTGTTCCAACTCTCCTGTTGGCCTTTAGATGTCATATATCAGGCCTGTGGGCCACTCACTGGTCATTGACTGATTGACCTCCAGTTTAACCTATTTCCACAGCATGTAGACAACTCTTCCCGTCTGAGACCTAGGGCAATGGGAAGTGTAGAGAGAGCTGGGCTGGCTCACATGCATCCACTGAACCCAGCCCCAAGGACAGACACTGCGACGCTGGCTGCCTTCTGGACTCAGCAGGTGTTTTTTTTTTTTTTCTTTTACTTTTTTAGTTTATGTTTTTGTTTTTATTTCTAGTACTGGAGAAAGAACACAGGAATGCTCTACCATTAAGCTACACCCTCAAACCTTTTTAAAATTTTTATTTTCAGACAAAGAGTCTCACTAAATTGCCCATGCTGTCTTTGAACTTGTGATCCTCCTGCCTCAGCCTCCTGAGTAAGAGTAAATAGGATCACAGATGTGTGCTTACAGGCATACCATCTCACATAAAATGTCATGACTTGTCTTGCAGACAAGCCTTGAAAAGAACGGGTATCCATGGCCCGCAACCCTTCCATGAGATGAGAAGATCTGAGAAAGACAAGGAGAAGGGAGAAAGTTTGTCTCATTAGAAACCTATCCTTGCAATCTGTTAAAGATTTTAACTGCGTCTTGTATTGTCTTTTTAAACTCTTGACCCATCCGAGTATCATTGTATTCTACATATTTCTACCTACTGAACAAGGGGAGTCAAGTCAAGCAAGCAAATTATCCTTCTTAATTTGCCCAGGATGCTCCCTTAAGACTCCTGTTTTCCATGAAAGGCTGAGGAATCCTCTTTTAAACATTCCTGGGGAGTATTATATGGCTTCCTCTTCCTGTTAGATCCATTTCTTCACCCATCAGAGTAGGTAACCAGATGTGCTTGTCACATATGGATGGGGACAATTTGTAACCAAGAGAGAAAAAGGAGAATAAAGCACAGAAAACAGTCCCCCTATTAATTTGCACACATGCAGGTCTTGTCCAGATCCCTTAAAAGTAATAGTTTCCCTTCCTGAAATCTCCAAGGCTATTGTGGTTGACCATGAGGTCAGGGGAAAGGCTAATTGCAAGAGCAGCTGTCATCGACCCACCCAGTAGAGTCAAGTACAAAGACCTACTGATCTCAGAACACTCCTCACACTCTCACCACAGGGCCACCACTTCGTGTGAAGAAGATTCGTGATGAGTGAACCACAAACATGCTTAGGTATGATTTTCTTTCTTATATTTAAAATTCAATAGTCACTTATGATGAATTATCAAATCCTCTTAGATGTATCTAGCAGATACACCTATTAGGAAGTTATGCCAAAATGCAATACTTAGCACCACAAAAATAAAATCAATTTTGAGCTACTGAAGCTGCCACAGGACTTAGTCTTGGTTACAGTGATATCAGCAAGGATCTGCATTATTTCAAATGACCTTGGCAATGAATCGCTTCATCTATGTAATAACCACACGTGTCCTCTATCTGTATATAAACCCTCTCTACTCTTTGTCTTTAAAGAGTGGGAACTTAGGAGTGTATCACGTTATGCTACCAATTATTAGTTGTTAAAATTGTAAATATGCAAATTTACCATTTTATGTAAATATATAAAATCACAAATATGACAATGATATAGAAAATAAAAAAACATGGGGGGAAATGCAGAATGTATGATAGGTATAACTATGAAAATATATATTCACTTGAACAGGAAAATATTTTGAAAATATAAATATAAGTGGAGGTTGAAGAATGATGAGATTTTATTGTCAGAATTTTCTTTAGTACATCAGCATAGCATGATTTCTTTTTGAAAAATCAACTGGTGACGTCCAGAAACATTGGAGTTTACATCTAGCTTCTCCCTTTATAGTGAGTCCAAGAGAAACTGACAATTCCAAAGAAACATGATCATTGATGAGAGGTCAGCATTCATGAAGGTTATAGCTGGTTCTAAGTACAGTTGTACTTTCCTCCTCATATTGCTATGTGACTGCAGAATAGACAGCAGTGTGTGTGGATGTGTGGGGCACTTTATTTGTTTTCCTGTGTTTTCCACTGTGAATAAGGCAACCTATGTTTCTTTTAAGACTAGTAAAATCCTTCCAGCAATGAGAAATCAGACACTTGAAAACAGGAGGGTTCAAATTTCAGATTGGACTCATTTTTGCAAACCTGATCTGAACGTTCACTAACCAACAAGCATCTGTACCTTCACATTGACCACCAGAACTCTATGGCACATGTGTTTCTAGAAGGCAGAGGTGGTTCCTTCCACAACAATTTCCTTTTCCTAGCTCTCAGCTAATGGTGTTAACAAATGTTAGCCAGTAGTTAATCCATGAATTAAAACCAGGCATCCATTCTCAGAGCACATGACTGAAAGAGAATGTTATAATAATTAAGACAAGGTGGATAAAGAAATCACAGACAGCCATTCTATTATTATAACTAACAACCACATTATTAGGAATATTTTCTGTTACCTCCAAATGAATGAATGCGTGCTCTAAGTATTCCCAAATTTGACTTTTAAACTGAAGGACTCAGGTGCTGGATGTTCCTCATGCCTCTACTCTGGGTCTCGTCTGCTGTGTCTTCATGCTCCGCTGTCTGTATGAGGACTCAGCACTCCAGGCTTTGGCTTCAGGGTTGTGGCCTGGCCTCTATTCAGAAATTTCTCTATGAGAAATGGGGTTTCAACACCCACCACAGGAGGAAACACTGGGGAAGCAGCAAGCTCATGAATGGCACAGGCAGAATACACACCCAGCACTCCAAGGTTCGAGCTTAGTGACCAGTTCTTGCTCACCCACTTCTACTCTGGCTTCACTTCCTCTTAGTTTCCCTGTCCTGAAATGTTTCCCTCTCCTTATTATCAGCTCCCAATCTCCTTCTCTTAATGCTCTATTACTGTTTAATGGTAGGCACTTTCCATATCCTCTCTGCCCAGGTAATTTCAGGCAGGGGTCACTAGGAAGCTGATTGATGGTGATGAGAGGGTCCTGGGCATTGTCTTCAGTGGACTAGTTACCCAGAAACCTGAAGAAGATACTGGCCTTTAGAGAGTGGATAAGAGATCCCTGAGAGGTTCTCTAGGCCATTAAAACATATATTTAATTTGCTTTAAAACAGCATCAAACATTAAATCAATAGACTGTGCATGGTTGTAAAAAAAATCCTGCAAAATATCATCTCTTAAGAAAAATTAGAGATGAGGGGTACTTTTTCCTAGGGTACCATCTTGGACTGTGGTATCACTACTTTCTCTCTCTAGATGGGAACAGGGAGGTGAATCCTCTGCCTATCACCTAGTATCACCTTTCTGTCTTTTCTCTAAATTTATGTTTTTGTTTTGTCCCTCTTAAAATTATGAATTATTTTTACTTATTAAAAAAGAGTACCAGTCTATATAAAACATCTTCTGTCACTGCGCTGGAGTTGAGCTGTCTCCTGGACTGCTAGTGGTTAAAGAGACAGTTGGACATTCGTCCACACTTAAAAAGCTAGGAGATTCCAGAGGTCACAAGCCAGTGATGATCTTCTTAGCCACATTAGCCTTCTGTGGAACCATTGCCATAATCATTATGTAGACCACGGTCATCATTGTTAGTGTCCCCTCCCAGATGTGATTCTCACTTTTCAGGAGAGTGTGTCTGAAATAGAAATGACATTTAGCTACACCTTTGCTGATTGCTGAATTGCATTCTGCTTCCCTTTTTCAGTTGGAAAGTATTAGAATTTTTGGTACTTTATTATCTACCCAACTCAGTAGACCTTCATACAAAGCTTTTCATGAAGAATTTAACTAATGGGCAAACATACATTATAATTACTCTACGTATGGCAAATGAACATGGTGCTTAAACATATACACTTCATAAGCTATTATAGCCCATGTTGTTTAGTAGAACTTAATGCATCATTATTTACATAGTGGGATATTTGGTTAGCATTAAACATTTGTTTCACATATAATGACCTCAAAATGCCCAGAATGGAACCAACTCTTCACAACTCCTTGACATGATGTTATATTTACAAAAGGATATCAGTCAAGTTTAAATATTTATAGGAGACTTTAAATTAGTTTATAAATTTAGAACATTGAAACGGAGAAATTTTTGATAAACAGACTCATGTACGACATAGGAAAAATCCTTAAAGTCTACTAAAGTCTAAAATAGAGAACATACATCTTCATATTTAAAACAAGTACTGGTTAGCTTCGCCCCCATTAAGGTTGTGGCTTCCCATGAGAGAAGATTTTCATTTTACTTTCCAGAATAGTTTTTTAACCACGGCCTGGGGGTTAAGAAATTTAGTTTGGCTTCAGCGATGTAAAAACTCTGGAGACCCGGCACAGTGGGTTGGGGCCTTGCTTGCCTTTCCTGTAGTTCATGAGAAGGCTCTAGATGATTTCCACGTATGGAATTGCAACTGCTGCTTTTCTAGAACCTGAGTGCCACAGCCTTCTATTAGTGGGATACATTTTTCCTCACTTACATTAAGTTTTTGGAAGTACTTCTTCACAGATACCTAAGATTGTGTAGGTCCTGCAATAGGTTGTTTTTACCTCAGATGCATTTATTAAAAATGATCATAGTGTATTTGCTACAAGATCTTACTCTTGGGTATTTACCTTAGAGAAATAAAAACTTATGTCCACCGAAGAACTATTGTGGAGATGTTTATAGTTCTATTCATAACTGTTAAAAGCTGGGAAAAGAAATAAATGTTCATCTACTAATGATTGGTTATATGAACTGGATTACATCCACAAAACAGAAAACTACTCTCACACAAAAAAGTGATATCTGCAAAAATTTGCATGAATCTCAAAGATGTTAGGCTGAGATTAAGAGCCCATTCTCAGAGACTGTATGCAGAATGATTCCATTCAGGTTAGAAACTCTCCAGAAGAGAAAGCCATAGTGATCCAGTGTTGGCCAGGGGTCAGCCATGGGGGAGGTTTGACGGCAAGGGGTAGCCACAGGGCACACTTGGGTAATGCATCATTCTGCATCTGTTTGTGATGAAAACTACACAAGTTCACACCTGTTTTAGAGATCAGAACTGTACCCTCACAAATGGTAATTTTACTGTATATGATTTCAAAAATTAAATTAAATCAAGCAAAGTAGAAAAGAATAAGTGATGACAATAGCATGTTAGTCGACTGTGGTTTACCACTGATTCCAAAATGACCTCAAAGCAGGAAATTGCGATGATTAAGACCTCAGTTTAGAGTCAGTGATTGGAATCTTTTCCTGCTACTTAACAGTTTTGTGATGTTGAGAGAGACATCAAGCTATGTGGAGACCACCATGCTTGTCCATCAAGTCTGAGTGACAACAGTGCCCACATTAGACAGCTGTTGTGAGGGCAAATGCTAATGCATGGTACTCAATTATCAACACTCTCTGTAATACTCTTAGCATCATGGTGGAAATGGTTGTATAGATTTTTCTATTTAGCTCTTCTTTTGATAAGAAAAACCTGGCTGTATGTGTGCCCCCAACACACACATACATAGGCATACAACCACTCTGTCTGTGGTTCACATCACCACTGTGGTATACGGCACACTTGGGCTTCACTAGAAGCTCAGATCTCTAGAGAAATCTGTAGACTACTGCTAAGCAGCATATTGCTGACTTCTGTCTTAAGAATATTGCAAATGATCTAAAATATTTTGGAAGCAAAAAAAAAAAAAAGTACACTTGGTAAAGCAGTGACTATTCAGAAGTTCAGCCTTTTGCTCCCAGAGGAGAGACATGAGGGTCTTTGTCCTTGACTTTCCTCTTTCCCTTTGCAATCATCCCCTTAACACTCTCATCTCATCTGTCAGCTTCAGTGATTGTATCGAGGCAACAGCTCACTTTCGAATCTATATTTACCATCTTGGTCTCTCTCCTGGGTTTCAAGATTGGATTTCTAACTCCTGTTGGAGTTAGATTATCTGAATTGTGATCTCTGAGGCATTATCTGAAGCTGAGCACGTTCATTTTTCCTAGCAAAGCTTCCCCCTGCTTGCCCAATTCTGTTAATGGTGCCACCAGTGTCTCTGGGAACACACCCTAAATCCTGAGTGTCATTGTCCCTTTCCTTTGCCCAGTACCACGCAGCAAGTCTTTGCCCTACCACCTCTAATTAAAACTGTACAATGATTTCTTTGTGGGTCTCCTCTACAATGTCCCTCCATACACATATCTCCCACTTTAATCTGAAGTACAGACCCTGTTTGATAAATAGATATGTTAAAATCTCTGATAACTTTCTAAAGAAGAATTGAAAACAACTTGTTCTAACCTAATTTTCATCTGGATCATTCACTGTAACCCTTCAGCTCAGCAGGTCGTTTAATATTCCCTTTTAACATTCTCTCCACTCTGTGCTTTTAATATTATTTGTTTTATTACATAATTATTAAAATAATATTTCTTTTATCTAGAATGGCCTGCACCTCCACATGCCACACAATTCTGGCTTAAAAGCCTCGCTGAGCTCTTCCTATCAGGAGTGATTTTAGCCTGTTTTGAGCTGAGGTAGCACATTTGTTATTACTCTTTTACGAAATGTATGACTTTCTGCCATTTGTTAAGAGTATTTATGGCATATATTATATCCAGTGAGAGTGAAATATATATCTAAATCCAAGTTCTGAAGTGCTTAAACTTGCACCTTGTTTTACTAGGTGCTCAATATATATTTTCCACTGAAGAAAAATGAATCGATATTATTTTACACAGACTGGCCACAGTTTTTCTCCCTGGCTCCCCTTCATTGTCTAGTGCTATCTCTCCTTGTGATTTCCTTGCTTGTCACCAGTGGCCAGAGTGATCCAAGGCTAATTGGGTTGGCAGATAAACAGACTTCCCTGACACCTATGCTTTGAAAAGGTATTCAGACCTGACCTGATAGAGGGTTTCAGTTGAAGTCCCCATCACTGACTTGAACTTGAACTATTCTGCACAGTTGTACTAGCTTACAGAAAGCCAGACACGTGGGGCTTGTGATTACAATGTTTTCAGTACATAGTTATTTCAACTACAAAGGTATGTTTTTCCCTCGAGAAGAGTTGTGTTGCCATTACATGAAAGAAAGCCAAAAAAAAAAAAAAAAAAAAAAGGAATGAGCGTTTCTAGATTTGACATAGATATTTAGAGCTGATATCTTTAGATCCTGGAACACAGGGTCTAGTTCCTAAATCTGGGTCTATTCCAATGGCAGTAAGGAAATTTGTCTTTAATGTTCTGTTACCAGTGATTTACAATGAGAAAAATCTAATAATTAACACATGTGCTCCATAATGCCAGAGAGTTCTAGAATTCTATAAGTCAATAAGTTATTTCTGCTGCAGTTATTTGGATATCCAAAACAGGTTCAATAATTTAGTTTCAAAAGACACTTGATTTCATTTTCCATGTTCTTTATTTTAAAATGCAACCAAATTCCCACATTTCAAGGTCCCCACCTCACTTTCTTATCTCCTAAATGGAAGTCTAATCAATTCTGGAAACTCAAGAATTCCGTTTTAGGTCAGAGACTGAGATTATTCCTTTGCTGAACCACAAACAATTTGGGCATTTACATACACCTTGCAAAGCCCCTGCATGTCCTAGGAAAATGCTAAATGCAGTGTTCCTAACAGCCCTCCAGCCACAGCGCAGCAATGAAAGAATCAGCTACAGTACAGTACTTAAAGTTATATTTAATTTGAATTGTAAGAATTAGGCAAATCCTTTTCTAACAAAAATGTGCCTTACCTTCAGGGACCCTCCCCTGCCCAAAGCTGATGAATATCCACAAGCAGCACAATGAGCCCCCTCCTGCAAGGGAGGTAGAGAAGGAGGAGGAATGTGGAGCCTAGTGAGTAATAAAGTTGATGGGGTGAGGCCAGGAACTCATGCAAGTCTACACCCCACCTACTGAGACTCTGGCCCCAAGGACGCCTCCTCCTTCTGGCTCATTGCCATCATGTGCACCCTAAGGCTTCACCGTCTGTGGGAGTCATCTCACCCTTCCTGGGGGAAGCAGATACATCTCTGAGCTATTTTATGTTATTTTTCTCTCTTAATGAATACCACACACAGGATTTTTTTGAATGTGCGTGGTACTAGCAATGAGTAATGAAGTCTTGTGGGAAGAGCTAGGGTGGAGGAAGAGTAAATAGATCTGGCAGAGAAACAATGCTATCTGGTTTCAGAAGAGTTTTCTTTTGAACGGCAGTGTGGTGTGGTCACCTGGAGTTAAATTTCCTCCACTCTGATCTCAGTTTTTTTTTTTTTTTCATGCACCAACTATCTAAACTTTTATGGATGTAATACCGTCCCAAATCTCAATTGTATAACCTGACAAATGGAGATAATATTTTCTGCCTACCTTGCTGCATGATGAGAAATTGGCAACTCCAATAAAAAGGTGAAGGTATCTCGATGCTTGATTTAACTTTAAAATGCTCCCACATTTCTTCTTTTTTAATGTTTAGGTTTAAGGTCCCTTTATTCAACACCTGGCCTAAACAAGCCACACAGGGAGCACCTGAATTTGAACTTGCATCATCCTAACAGATGTTTTCCTTGGAATCAGGCCATTGCTAAAACTTAATTACTTTCAACAAGCCTTTGTTGAGCAACTACAATGTGCTGAGTACCTAGTCAATCATTAAAGTTCAGGCCATCTAAAAGCAGCATTTCATTTTTCTCAGTGGGTCTTCCATAAAATCTGCAAAGTATTTCCAGTATTAAGTACGAAAATAAAGGAAGCAATGCTAAGAGACTTCTTTTCCCAGCAAAAATATTAAAAGAGCATTTGGACCTGCTTACCATTTTATACTGAGCTCAGTCATTTCTGGAAGCCAAAGTCTTTTCCCTTAGACCATAAGAAAGCTCCGAGGGTACTTCTAAAACACAGCTCTTCAGGGTCACTGATATTTAAGAATCTTGGAGAAAAAGCTTAAATATTGGAAACTGTAATGAATATATTGGCAGTGGTACACTCAGATTCCAGAATCATGGTAGGTGTGGGAGGTGGGAAGGAATAAAGAGCAGGTTTCAACTTCCTGAGCACAAAGAATTTTGTTCGGAATAACACCTTAACAATTTTCCAGGAAAATGCTGGTATGGAGTTGATGATGATGGGGATTTGAAAGATTTTAGAGAAAGTGGTGGGAAAATAAGACCAAAGGTATTTGGGAATATGACTATGTGAATTCCAGGCAACCCCTGAATTGCTGCTGCATGAGAGGAATACAAACTTGGTCTTCTAAGATTAAAATAAAGGTTTCAACGATTATTTCTGAACAGAATGTGCACTTGCATATGTACAAAGACAGTGGCTACCCATGTGAGTTTTGGAATCAGACCTCTTGGATTAAACATATGGATTAAACAACAAACTACTCAAGTGTGTGTGTGTGCAGTTATTTAATTGCCCTATGCCTGTTTTTCTCCATCTGTGAAATGGGGCGAGTAATAATATTAACCCCCTCATAGAGTAGATTTGAGGACTCAAATGTACAAAGAGAACTTGCTGCTTGGCATACGGTAAATGCTCAATAGATGCTACTTACTATCATTTTCTATGCAAATGTCTTAGGAAACTAGTCTTAGTATCAAACCTAGCCATTTGGGAGTCAGATCCCATCTACTAGACTTAATATCATTTAGCTAGAATACTCTCATTTGCAGGTCAAACCATAGACCTTTACTCAGTAAAACATATTGCCCAAGGAGCTACTGCAAATTTTATGCAAGTTTTTTCTCATCACTTTTATATTCTTTAATAGCTTTCTTCTTTCTTTCCTCCCTCCCTTCCTTCCTTTCTAAGCTGGAATTATCGTTTTAGGTTATCTAAACAAGACAGTTTGACAAAATAATCAAATTGATTTAAAAACAATTATAATCTGTTAGGTCTAAATGGTAGATTTTAACATAATTACATACAATGGACAAAAGTGAAACTGATTTTCCTCATTACCAAATTTATTTTCAAGTTTGTTTTTGTTGTTGTTTTGTTGTTGTTGTTGTTGTTTGGAATAGTCATATCCAATCTATCAGATTCGAAACTTTGATGCTGTGGTTCCAAGATCAACCCCTGCCCCCAGAAATACTTCTACCTGAATACACTTGTTACTATGGTTGTATAATTTTTCCCCTCCTCCAGAATGTATAGCTTCATTGCAATTTTCTCTGTTGTTAATTAAAAATAAACCTTTTCATTTATATCATAATTGTAACTATTTAAAAATTCACACTTAACCAATCGATAGACTAACATAAGCAAAAAATTTCAGTTTTCAAAATATTTTATCTGCCTGAAACAAGAAATAAGCACATGCATTTGACAAGGAAATATTATTATTTATTTTTAAAAGCATTTGCTTCTTTCCACCTTGTAAAGTCAGAAGGTTATGTAGTATTGTGGTGTATGGGATCATATACTTGAAAGTTTCAGGAGCAGAATAGAGATGTGGACAGAGTATTTCTTTTAATTTCAAAACAAGATTCTTTTTATTTGAAAAATAACTTTTAGAGAATATTTACATATGAAAATATATACAATAAAAATTACTTCTAAAACTTTGCATGGAAAATGTTTTAGTTTCATTTGTTAAGATTTCAAGAAATCTTGAAAAACACCTTGACTTGGGGGGGTGCAGACTTGATTTAGAGACTGTGAAACACAAATTGCCTCTAAACCTGCTTCGTCTTTGGGCTTTGCTGGGTTAGAACAAGGATTCTAAGCTCTGTGTGCCCACCTCCTGAACACCCTCACTCTCTGAACTCACTAGCATTACTCCTTCATTTCCTTTTCTCACCTTCCTTAAGAAGATTTAGTAGAGTTTAAAGACAAGACGACCACAGACATCCAGATTTCAACAGTCAGAGCTAACTTTATCTAGGCCTGAGGACTTGGGACTGGTACTTTCCCTGGAGTGTCCAAGATAGGTGAACTTGTACCAAAGAAGCTAACCAGTGCATGGCCAGAGGAATATTTGTCAGACGACCTTGAAAATTCCAGGTCTGGTAAGCAATAATTCCATAGAGACACCTGGCTGCAGGCATTCTTTCATCAATATTTTCTCATAGGTATGACAGAAATAGACTTCAAAGGAGAGGGTTAGGACTCCTGGAAAAAATAAATCCACTTTATACTTTGCACGTCCAGAGAAAATTTGATTACAAATAGGTGAGCTGGCCTGCTAAAGAAACTATCTGTGACCCGACACTTTATTTCTAGAGATGGACTCTGCAGGGGTTATAAATGCTAGCCTGATTTGATCAATGAGCATTTGATAACTGTCTATTCTGTGCAAAGAAAGAACAGGCCTGTCGGAAGAGAGACAGGGAAAAGATTCAGAAGTGCCCTCCAGAATTTAAATAGCATGAGAATGAACTGCACATAGGTTGCTTATCTCTGTGTGTCTGGAGTTGTCCGGTACCTGACAGACTAGCTCCACTAAGAAAAGATGTGTTGAATGACGGAAGAGGAGAATGGATAAGGAAAGGTGGAGGCAAGGATAGCAGAGAGGCAGAGGCCAGTGATCATGAAAAGGAGAAGGCAGTTAATTCTTTGTGGGGTGAGGGATCAGCAGAAGGTCTTGACTGATGGTGGAATCTTTTGAGATGAGCTTTAAAGAAGGGTTTCAGCAGATGACAATAAAGGGAGGAAGGGAGAGCTCTTTGGGACAATTTTTTAAATAGGACAAATAAAGTAAAGGTGCAGATATTTAAAAGAAGAAACGTTTGGAACGCCTAGAACACAGGGTTGAGGGAGAGGCATTAGGGCTGAAAAGAGAGATTGGACCCTGATTGCAGAAGTCTTCAGGGATCTCATGACATTGGAAATTATTCTGATGGCATTGGGAACCAGTCAAAAGGAGGGAAGGGGAACCAGTGAAGGGTATTGTGATAATCCAACTGAGCAAAGATAAGGTCCTTGAAATAAGGGAATGGAATAAGGTAGGAGACAAGCTAGCAGAAGAATCGATGGGTTCCATATCCCATCCCAATGCATGTTACTGGGACAGCAATCATGAAAGGAGAAATAAATACACACCCCAAAGTTTCTGCTCTTGGTGCCATGAAATAGGATAAAACTCGAGAGAAAGACTGTTGGAAAAATAGCTGGCAAAGCAAGAGAGTATAATGTCATAGCAGAATTTCAAAGAGAAGCTATAGGCTTAAGAGTGTCCAATGCTATAAGAGGTCAAGTACCATCAAAACCCAAATGGAATTGCTAAATTTAATAATGAGTAGACCATTGATGAGGTTGTGATGCTATTACTATGGAATAGTAGAGAAAGAAATTCAGTTTCAGAAAGTTGGTAAGTCAACAGGAAATAAGGGATTATGAAAGGTAAATGAGGACTACACTTTAAACACTAAAACTAAAAATGATACATAATATATGATCTATAATTGTGTTATAGATGTACATAAAACTTCCCATGTAATGTGCATTCAACCCACTCACTTCACCCTACTTACTGGTTAATGACAAATTGTGAAAATTCCAGAATATTTTGGTGCATTTTATGCATACATAAGTACATACCCACATTCATGTGGGCACATATTTTCATGTACTCATACATGCTCTGGTAAAATGTTAACTCTGACCGAATGTTTATATGCTCCTCAATTTCATTCCTTACCTGGTAGGTACAAGTCATGTAATAAGCTTTGACAAGGGATTAAGCCTCTTCTAAACCAGCAGAATTAGGAATCACTAGGGCTCTATCTTTCTTGTCCCTTGCAACCTACATTTTGCTCAAGAAATTGAATTTGAGGCAAGAAGAAAGGACCAAAAACCAGTTTCTGAAATAGCAGCTACAAAACCCAAAATCTAAAGCATTTCCAAAAAAATTTGATTTCTTTTTGGATTTTAATTTATGATTTTATCTGAAGATAATGTTTGAACCTGCTTTGCAGCCTCAGGTTTGATATTAGACCCTGCTAGGACAGAGGGGCCTATAGGTACAGATCTTTTATTCAGAAACTTAAAATTTCATTGGACAGTGTTCATAGTGGGATCACTACTTATGATTGGATGTAGTGAATATAGGGAAGGGACTATAGAGACTACTAAATATGGATACATTCTTACATATTTTCTTATATATTCTTTATTGACACAAAGTACTTATATCTGATGTCCACTTTCTCTTTTATTTTTTTTTCTTCCTGTGCACCTTTTTCCTTTTAGATGGAAAAAAGCCCATTTAGATGTTGATTTAAAAAAAAATAGAATATTGTATTGTGTGGCAATCCAAAACATTCAAAACAAATTAAATAATTTAACTTATCGGATAGGCATGTAAGCATTTCAAAAGCATCATGAAATCCAATTATGTAGCACATAATGTAGATAAGAGTGAAATATAACATTGTGCAGATTTTGGTAACACCTTAGAAAACATGAGAAAAAATATTTTTTTTTAAGAGAGAAAAGATATCCTCCCTATCAGAGGCAGTAACAGAATGAACCTGGCACAAGTGATAAGATTAAGGCTGACATAGTACCAGTGAACTGTGGCCATGTTGGGTTCTTGGTGCACATATGGGCATTTTGAAACCAAATATCCAAAGTGAAAAAAATTTAAAAAATTTTCTATGTTATTTTTTATTGTGGTTGATTTTTACTCCCTAGTAAACAGATTTTCATACATGGTGGCCAACATTTTTGCATAGAAAGGGACTGGATTAGTGAAATCCAGGCAGGAGGAATAATCTCAGGTTCTGGACTTAGGCCAGTGAAGTTAGGTCATCTTGAAAGGTAACTGAGGCCATTTATGGTCTCAGCATTACATAAGCAGTCAGCCTGTGTGAAAACAGGTTCCTTGACTGTTTTTTGAACCACTGAGTAGGATAATAAAAACAATAGCCATTGTTAACATTCAATGAATTCTAATTATGAATCATGCAATTAAAACTAATTATATTGCTTCCCATTCAAGATACCTTTATATGTTAGGAACTTTAATTGATATTTTATAGTGAAGGAAGTGTAGCTTAGAGAATTCAGGCAATCCACCTAAAGTCACAGAGACTAAGTATGGCAAAGCTAAGATTTGAATCATGTTTGGACTGTCTAGTTCTGAGCCACTGTCTTTCATATTGTACCATCAGAATGGACCTATGGAAGCTTGTGCTCCCCAAAAGGAGAGGATGGAATCCCCATGGACCAAAGTAGATTTCTCCCCCATTTTTTCCAACATACACAGCTGAAGCTCAGAGATGCACAAGCCTATATCTTGATCTGTCTTTCAGTGTCACCTCCTTACTTATCTTTAACATCTCAAACCCTCCATGAGAGCAACTACCCTGCAATCATTAAGGAAATCTTGTTAAGAATCATGGAAGGTACACAAACTGTTCTGTTTTCTCTGTAGGAAGGAACACACTGAGCCCTGTGAAAATTAAAAGGGTTAATGGAAGGTTGATAAAGTAATCAGGAGAGGTGGAGAGAGAAGACCTGTCAAAATGGTCCCAGAATGCAATTAAACATGAACAATTCCCTCGAAATTGATGATGGACCAAGATGCTGACAAGAAGAGTGCCGGTTCAAATTATATTCCCGGATACAGATGGTAGCACCTCACCAGGATCATGGTAAAATGACTCCAAACGAACATTCTGTTTCAAATATTTGAAGTACTGATTCTGGGTAACCATTACTTGTTTATTGTGCCAGTGTGTTTCCTTCAGCCAAAACCAAATTCTGAAAGTAAAAAGATAAATTAAGAAAAATAAAAACTTTGAAAAAATAGTTATGAATTACTCTATTACACAGGAATACATTATGACCATAAAGTTTTCAAGTTGGCTTATAGAATCATGTTACACTTGGAAGTTTACCATATGCTGATATAAAACTAACACGGTTAATGCAGGAGGCTGGGTGGGAAATATTTACTCTTCCTAAATCCTTTCCAATGAGCTAAAACTTCAGAAGCAATGAGGTGTGGTTGACATTTGCATTTTGTGGATTTTTTCAAAGGTTAGAGACATTAAGTCTCACAAATTCACCAAAATGACAGTCTTGCCCTGACTTCAACCATCCTGCCCATCTGCACTAAAGTCTCCATCTTCCCAGGCCAAGAAAATGTGTTGAGCATATAGACTAAACATTCAGCAGTTGTATGCACTCAGCAGCTTCACGACTTTTGGGGAGCCTTTGTGGAATCATCCTGGAATCAATTTATCTTCATGCTTCAAAGAATACTAATTCAGAAGTGCTCCAAATGTTTGGGACTATTTTAAGATTATTTTTCTTCTGGAAGTTTAAACGTAAACTCCAACAAATGCTTTCTTGATAATTTTATACTGTTTTAACTAACTGTTAAAGTTCACCTTATGTTCAAACTATAGCTTCATGCGTAAATGTGTTTTCACTTCTGTGATTCTTCTTCTTTTGAAAACCTACCCTCTTAATAATACTTAACTTTTCCAACTCTGTCTCCCATATCACATGCTAGGTATGTTCAAGCACAATCAGATGTAGAATGAATTGAATTTTCCATTGGTTCTCATTAGAAGAAGAGATCTATTTTTAAATTATTATATGGAGACAATGAATAAATAATAGACTAAGCTGAAAGTATAGTGTTCACTGGTAGGAATGATTTTTGAGCACTACAACTATGGTTGTGGCTTATGATTTCAGCTATGTCCAGCAAATCAGTCTTCATTTGTCCTTTGAAGCATTTGGTCTCTAGAGAATCTTTCTCTTGACTGATATGGGCAGACTGACCACTGTTACTGGACCATGAGAATTTCCTCTGTGACTTTTCAGGAACACTCTGCTCTTCATTCCCTTTTTGAAAAACTTAACTGCAATGTCTAGCAGAGCTTAGCTACCCTGTGATTAGTAGGGCTATTTATCTAGTTGATCCAGTTTGAAAATCTTATTTAAGATTCTAAATTATTTGGCATCAATTCATTTCCTTCTACATTATCAGTATTTTGACATCCCTAAAGCCACACTGACATAGACTGAAGGGTAAGTTTGCCCTTCTTTCTCCACCCCCCTCCCTCTCCTTTCTCTTCCTTCCCATGAAGTGTTATATATTTTCAGGGAGAGAATACTAGTCAGAAAGCATTTGGTTATATACAGAGAATCTTAAAAATAAAGGGAGCAAGTAGAAAAAGAGTACTGATATGGAAAAGGAAATCCTTTTTTTCCCTCCCAAATAATATCTCAAAACAATAGCCTGAGTCACTTGAAATTTGAGCATCTACACATTTCTATCTGTAGTCACTGGTTTCTACTGACATTAAGTAATTCATATTTTTGCCACTCATATCTATTTTTAAGAACTCATATCAATATTTTCTTATGATACATAAGAATTTTTATATAGTAACACCATTAACCTTTTATGATCATGAATATTGAATTTTTTGTTCTTATCTATGTTTTAAAATTTTTACTCGTGATCCACCTCTCTACAAAATATTCTATGTCTGTGTTATTGACATCTTTTTTTTGGCGGGGAGGGGGGTTTACTGAGGATTGAACTCAGGGGCACTCAACACTGAGCCACATTCCCAGCCCTATTTTTCATTTTATTTAGAGACAAGGGATCACCAAGTTGCTTAGCGCCTTGCTAAGTTGCTGAGACTGGCTTTGAACTTGTGATCCTCCTTCCTTAGCTTCCTGAGCTGCTGGGATTTCAAGTGTGTCCCACTGTGCCTGGCAGTATTTTTTTTTTTAAGCTTTCCATTTTTAATGTTTCAAAGGGCCTCCTGGATGGATTACTTAGAACCTAATTTTTATCATATTTTAAACATATATGCCTATATTATATGATATATATTAGAGGAGATGAATCCTTGTCAGGAGATTGTCACATGATTTCCTCTAGAAAACAAGCATTTTATATTTTATGCTTATGTTAGTTCACTAATAATAATATTGGTAAAAATCCAGTAAGTCAATTCTTTTGCTTATTGCCATGATTTAAATATGTTCCTAAGAAGTTCATTTGTTGGAAATTTAATTCCCAGATTCCTATCTTAATGGATTGTAGACGGGGCTGTTGGGAGACACTTGGGGTTAAAGGAGGTCTTGAGGGTGGAGCCCCCATGTGGCACTGGTGACTTTTTTAAGACTAGGAAGAGAGATGTAAGCTAGCAGGCTTGCATGTTGTAATGCAGTAAAAAGACCCTCACCAGATGCCAAGCAGACACCAGAATCATGCTATTGCACTTTCTTGCCTCCAGAACTGTGATCGAAACAAACTTTTATTCTTTATAAGTTACTCAGTGTCAAATATTTTGTTATAGCCATAGGAATTGGGCTAAGCTACCTACTCAAAGACAATATTCTGGTTGAGGAGGAAACTCCCTCAATCATTTACTTGCACATGAGTATAGATATGTGAATATGCATGTTTCACTGGCTCAATAAAATATTTTAGGGAAATAGGGAGTCTGACTTCTTAGAACAGACTGGGTTGCTGTCCTGAGGACCACATATTCCAAAAGTACCTTGAGCCCTTTTTACATTTGACTCTACTGTGCTTATAGCCCGAGGCACATTTGAAGGACAGAACCAACATCATATGGAAGGGCTGGAGAATTAAACAACATGGTTAAACATCTAGGAATTTTTTGAAAGTGGCTAAAGTGGTGAATGCTAAAAATCCCCAGGGCCACCTAGCACTGTGACAGATGTCTGTAGACCCAGTGGCTATGGAGGTCCAGACAGAAGAATCACAAGTTCAAAGCCAGCCTCAGCAACTTATCAAGGTCCTAAGCAACTTAGCAGGACCCTGTCTCTAAATAAAAAATAGAGATGGCTAGGCATATGGCTCAGTGGTTAAGTGCTCCTTGGGTTAAATCCCTGGTACCAAAAACAAAACAAAACAAAACAAAACAATCTCCTAGGGCCAAGGAGAACAATGGATGCATGGAGAGCTCAGATGCTCAGATGTTCTTCTTTACCTCCATCCCCTGATTTCTCCCACCCTGTCTGCTTCTCTTTTTCATCCCTCCTCTATTCTCTACTCACCCTTTCAACATCCAACCCAGACTGCTTAGAGCTTCATAAGGAAATCATTTTTTTCCCCATTCATATGAGGAATGAATATGACATTATTTCAGAAATTCACTTCACAATAAAGTCGGTACAATAAGAAATTAATAAAATTCACCAGTTATTTTTTAAGGAGAGGAAGAGAAGAAAATGGGCCCAGAAGAAATCAGCTGTCACATTTACACTTGATCCTAATTTTTCAAGTTCCCTTGACATCTCTGCACTCTTATCCTTAGCAAATCTATCTGCAGGTGCCTAACATGGAGAGGAATGGGGACAAGAATCCTCCAGAGCAGCGGAATCCTTCTCCCTCTGTGTGCCATTTGAACTTACGTATATTTATCTGAAAAATAAAAATATATATATATACATCAATCGATCACTTGAGTTCTTTGCAGCTTGTGAAATCTGTGTTCTTGCACTACTATCATCAAAATGCTAATCGAAAGTTGCAGCCCGTTTGTGAACGGATTGTCTGCATGATCCTACCTTCATAGAAGTCATTTGGATAAATTCTGAACACACCACCTTTGAGCAGGTGGGTGTCTGATGAATTTAAATCTAGTTCTCCTTCAAGTGGAAGTAGCAGTGGCCTTAGCAAAAGGCCTGTCGACTCTCTTGATGTCAGATGAGACCAAGCAACTGGCATTTTGACACTAGATCTTTCAATGGGAGGGACATTTGGACTCTCACACTCAGTCCACAACCACCACCACCTCCATTCTGACTACTTTTAAATCAATAAAATGTACCACTCACACTGTCTCTGTGTTATGGTTTGGATGTGAGGTGTCCCCCGAAAGCTCATATGTGAGACAATACAAGGAGGCTTAGAGGAGACATGGTTGGGTTAGGAGAGCCTTAACCAATCCATGAATTGATCCCCTGATGGGATTAACTGAGTGGTAATGGCAGGCTGATAGAGTGTGGCTGGAGGAGGTGGGTCATTGGGGGGTATCCCTTTGGGGTATGCATTTTGTATCTGATGAGTAGAGTCCTTCTCACTGCTTCCTAATCATCATGTGAGCTACTTCCCTCTGCCACACACTTCCACCCGTATACAATTTCTACTTAAGCCCTGAGGAATGGAGCCGGCTGCCTATGGACTGAGACCTCTGAAATTATGAGTCTGAAAATAAACTTTTCCTCTCTAAAATTGTTCTTGTCAAGTCTTTTAGTCACAGCAGTGAAAAAGCTGACTAAAACTCTCTGAGCCTGACCTTATTCCTGATGCTTCTTTTCCCAACTCCAGGATGAAGCTCAAAATAGAAGTCCCTTGCAGGGGACTAAGGGTAAAGGAGGAGTGAAGGTAAAGGAGAGTGGAGAAAAGCTACCATCCGTGAGAGGAATAAGGGTCAGAAGTGGGGTCAAGTTAAGGGGTGTAGTTGAGGTCAGGGGTCCAGTGAGGATTTGGAAGTAAGGATCCTGGAGTACCCACAACACCAGATGAGCAGTGTCATAATGTCCTGCTGTCATGAGTCACAGTGACTTTTTTGAGTCTGGAATTTTGATACAGGTGTGGCCACCATCCTTCATGTCAAGTGTCAGTGCTGTGGACATGTGCACTCTTCTCTTTGGTAGTAAATTGGACATATCTACATAGCCACTTAAATCTCACAAAGAACAAAGAATATGCAAGCAACTCCCACATCTTAGTTTGCTTCTGAGCTGAGCACAAATGACATGCCAAAGTCCCACAGTACCCAGTACCCACCTTCCCTGAAACTGACCCTTCCCCCAAAGTTCAATTAATTCTTCCCAAATATGATTATTAAAAAGACTTAATTTATGCGATCACTTGCACTGTGTAGTACTTTCCTTCCGAGGGCCTTTAATTCCTTTGTAAACTCCTTTTCCCCATTAGGAAGTTATGAAATGTTATGTAAATTTACTCAGATTTATCCCAGAATGTGGCTGCTGGAGCGTACCATCTTCAACTTCTATGGTGCTGAAGGGAAATAAATCATTCTAAAATTACCAATGGCATTTGACTAAAGAATGAAACTCATATTGCCTAACAGACTACTTAAATGGTTGTCTCAAAAATTCTTACAGCCTGGTAACCTGAATGTCAAGTTTCAAACTGCAGTATAATTTCTTTTTTAAAAACGTAAAATAGGAACCTGCGGAAATGGCGAGGTGTGACAGATTGGAACACAACATTTAAAACATGTTTTTCATGTAATGGTTTTGATATGTTTTTTTTCCCATTCATAACACCTTGCAAGCTGCTTAAAATTCTCCCGTTGAATCAATGTAAAGTCAGTGAACCTGAGGAAATGACCAACAGTACCTGTTGAGGAACAAGAGTAGAATGTTTGCCAACCAAAATAAATGACAATATGAGAAAAAAAATGGAATAGTGGGCTTCACATTTGCATTTTGAATTGTTTTCAATGTAATATTAAACATAATAGTCAAGTAAAAGCAGGTATTTTACAAAAACTCTTAACTAATTTTACAAAGGGAGATAAAGTTAAGACACTTGGTTTATTGTCACAGGATAATCTTTGCTTGGTAAACAACAAGCACATTTGTGCAAATAAAAACATTTTTACATTTACAAAGTATTAGGGAGCCGGAGGACTTGTGCCTGCCCTTGTAAGCATCCCAGAAGATACTGTTCCACTAGTGTTCTTTGTCTTCTTCATTCCCTAGGGGAATCATGTGTTATAAGAATATCACCATGAACCAATTCATAAAGTAAACCATTGATTGGGTATTGCTAAATGCAACAGTTTTAAGCATTAAAATAATCTCAAAGCAAAATGTGAATCTTAAAATTGACTTACTAAAATAAATAATAATTATTATTATTATTAAAATAATCTTAAAACTGGCTTATTAAAATAAATCAATATACTAAGGAAGCTAGCATAACAGCTTATATTTAATCCTTTTAGAACAATAATGGCTACAGATTAAATATATCTTTATAATGATCTATGCCACATCCCAATAATTCCTGATGTCTTTCTGTGATCTTGTACCTTGTGCTGCAATTCATAGACTATAGAAGTGATGGAATATGAATGATAAAGAGTTTTCAATTCTCCTTCAATTAAAGGGATATGGAAATTTAACTTTGATTTTTTGAGTTTCAATAGTGACAGGGCACTCAATGGAGAATTATTCTCACAATGGTAAGTAAAAAAGCATTTCTTGTCTTAGAAAATAACTATTGGAAAAATAGTAATCAATCTGCTGCCTCTTTTTGTCCCCAATTAACTGCAAAATAGATGACATGTGGTACATTTGCATTTCCTACAGTACTGGCAATGAAAAGTGTTTATGAAAGATATCCCTTTTATAGTTACAAAGGCCAACAGAACAGGTGCACTTGAGCCCAGCAAAAAAAAAAGAAAAAACTGTAGTTCACATAAGGACTACAATGTTGTCCAGGAAGACCAGAATATATGGCTGCTGTTAAGAAAAACTGAACTTAAGTCTCAAATTTTGTTCAACTCTTAAAAACGTATTATATTCAATTATAGTATATACTCAAATATATGCTGAATTATACATACATGATGAAATCAAGATGTTAGAGCAAAATACATACTTTTCCATTCCAACATATTCAACAGATTTACATTGACTCCACCGGAGAATTTTATATAATATACTCCAAAGATTGTTTATAGGTATTTTCAAAATTATTGGTGCCTCTTCTAGAGTTTTAAGAAGCTATTAAGTATAATTCATTAAATAATAAATAATATATACATAGCACCTTCAACTGTAATAATTATGGAGTTAATGAAATGCAAATAAAAATAATAATGTAATAATAAATGTATATAATATGTGGATATATAAAAATAATTTATATTATATATAAAGAAATATATATAAAGAATATATATATAAATAAAAATATGTAATACATATATGTATGTATATATATTCCTTACAGAGGGTATTTACAGTGCATATAATTTCCAAAAGTTTTGTAATTTTATATAACAAAATAAACTGCAAAAATATGTCAATATAATTTGCAGAAACAAGATTGTTTACAAAATAAATACATCTAAATAGTTTCTATATGTCATAAATAACCAATTAGAAAATAAAATTGGGGAAAATCCATTAATGGCCTCAAATTGGACTAGAGTTATATGAATTAAACTATCATTGAAAATGTTAACAAAATGTGAAGAATTAGAGAGGCATAGTACATTCCCAAAGCCAAACTTAATTATAAATATTTTCTTTCCAAAATCACATGGAGCATGAATGAAATTTCAAGTCAAGTTAAAGACTTTTGGTGGTGGACAGGAAATAAGGAACAGAGATGACATAATTAACCCATCTTAGTTCATTTGTTCTACTATTAATAAATACCAGAAATAAACTAAAATTTACTTTCTCACAGCTCAAGGAGTGTCAAGATGTGGGCAGACTCCTTGTCTGGCAGGGGCTCACCTCCTGGTTCACAGATGGCTTCTTCTCACCATGTTCTCCCACCGTGGAGGGGTGACCAAGCTCTCCTTATAAAAAAAAAAAAAAAAAAAAAAAAAAAAAAAAAAAAAAAAAAAAAACCTACTCCCATTCATGTGGGCTCCACCCTCAGACCTAGTCACTTCCAAAAAGTCCCACCTCCTAATACCATCAGCTTGGGGCTTAGAATTTCAATATATGAATTGGGGGGTGGGGGACTCAAACATTCACAGCATTACAAAAACTATCCTCAAGTTTCACTTATAAAAATTTAATATTACGTAAAGAAATAGGATAATGCTATAAAATTAGGAAAGAATAAAGGGGCCATTTCTTATCAGTATTTAATTTATTTTTATTTTTGGGGGGGTACCAGGGATTGAACTTGGAGACATTCAACCACTGAGCCACATCCCCAGCCCTTTTTTGTATTTTATTTAGAGACAGGGTCTCACTGAGTTGCTCAGCGCCTCACCATTGTTGAGGCTGGCTTTGAACTCATAATCCTCCTGCCTCAGCCTCTGGAGCTACTGGGATTACAGGCATGTTTCACTGTACCAGTACTTTAAAGCCATAATAATTAAAACAAGCTGCTGCTATGACATAAAAATCAGTAAATCAATAATAATAAATGAATATTATGGAAAAACACACATAAATACATTCACACACAATAGTAAATATATAATCAGTACATAGCATGTATTAGCTACTTCTTGCATATACATTTCATTTATGTAACAATATTTGTAAGTATAATGAATACAAATGTACATATAAGTTTAAATAAGTTTTATATACATATTATTAATAAGTATATACAATAGATGTGATACATTCATAAGTATATGATGATTTTCAGATATTAATTTAGTAACTATTTAATTAGAATAATACCAAACTGGTGAAAAATGAACCAGTTAATCTATAATATGGAAAATGAGATTATGGGAAAATAAATCTTTAGAGTTCTAACATCAGAATCTAAAGAAAATTCTAGTTACATATAAATAGTTGAACTACAGAATCTCACATGATTACATATTTGTTTCATCTAGGTAAAGATTTATTTGATAAATATGAAAGAACAATAATAAAACATAAACTAACAAATACATTTGAATTTTTAAAATTACTTCAAAATATCATAAATATTAAAAATAAAAACACTTAATATTTATATTTGTTATATATAAGGAGTTCATTACCATGACCCCAATAAGAAAATAATGCTCCCACAAAAACTAATGGGGGCATTTCACAAGACAGAAACAGAAATAACTAATAACTGTGTGACTAATTTTCAATTTATCACCAAGAGATTATGATTTAAAAATTAACTAGTAAATATTTTCAAACTCCCAAATATTTCAAAAATAATCCCTATTACTAATGAATAGACACTGCCACTAGTATTTTCACAGGATAGAGATGAAAGCACAAATTGGTGCTAACTTCTGCAAAACAATGACAAATGTTCTTAAGAATTTTAAATATCTTCAATAATATATTCCGATTAGTAACTTTAAGGAATACATTCTAGGAGATGTGCAGAGTATTTATGTTTGGTGTTTATGCAATTTTTCTATATATGTAGAAATTTAAAAGAAAACAATGAACATTTCTGGAAGGGCTGAGTAAATTGTAGAAAGAAATGTTAAGTATTTGACACTTTTTTAGAAATGCTAAAAACACTGATTTTGATAAAACCTTGAGCTGAGAAACCCAGATATAAAATTATAGATATTTTACTAATGTAAAAATACAATGTTACTTGTTGAGAGCCACAGCCAAAGGGGCCCTAGCAAACTTCCAGCTGCCAGCAAACTTCCAGCTGCCGGCTGATGATTGGCTCACAGTGGCCCCAGCAACATCTAGCTGATTGGCTCCTCTGCGGTGATGTTCATTGGGCTGTTTCCCTGCCCTTCAGACTACGGAACTGCTCATTGGGGGACTTCTTTGGCTCCGCCCACGTGACCTAGCCAATCGGCCTCAAGAGCAGGAGGATTGTGGAAGGTGGTGTGGTTTGTGTGGAGAGAGGCTTGTGGAAGCCGGTGGTGGCAGTTGGGCTCTGAGGGTTTTTCCTGAGGAGCTGTTTTGTTTGGCGTTTGTAGTTTTAAAAATAAAGTTTGTTTCTTTTGACAAGTGGCTCCTGAATTGTGCCCAGCCAGACTGCGGCAGTTACTTATATACATTTGATAAAGAAAGGTGACTAGAAGGAAATTTTTACAAATGAAAAGCAACTATTTCTCTGAAGTTGGTACACGTAGTTACCAATGTGCTCCTTTTTTATGTATTGCTGTTTTCTAAACTTTCCACATTTAGGATTTATTACACCATTTTATTAAGGGTATAATATTAATTAATAAAAGGTAGAATAATTATTAACAAATATGAAAACAAATTATAACAAATAATAAAACATTTCAAAAAAATTCATCCACCAAACAAGATATGCTTATCATCTGAAGGTCTAGCAGTCTAAGGAGGGAAGCAACCCCACAGGATCGGGGAGACGCAATAGCAGAATCTGGGGTCTGCATACCCTGAGTGGTCTGAGAATGGGACTATGCCTAGGAAAGAAGAGGCACCCTTCATGGGGGAGGGAAGACTAGTGTGGATTTCCATGACATGGGAAATGAGAAGCGTGAATGTAAAGGAGGGGAAGCATTCGTCACAATGCAAAGAGACACAAGCAGAGATGTTAATTTTAGATCGTGGGCAGACACATTTTCCACCCTCCCCCACCAAAAAGAAAGAAATGTACAAAGGAAGAGATGGTGAACAGGACTGCAGAAATCTTAACAGGTAGCAGTGGAAAGATGAGAGAGGCATAACATGCTCCTCTTCTAAGGAGAGTTCAGTGGTAAATGGGACAAAATGGAACTAGTAAGACTTGAAAAAAAAATGGTAAAAGGTTACCACACTCATGGAGAGTAAAGGGAAGAAGAGCCAACCTGGAGCAAGTCAAGGGGTACAGAGCAGCTCTGGATCCTGGTATCAAGAAGGAGCTACCTTAGCACCAGGTGCAGCTTGATGAGCCCCTGGTACTGGTTTCCATCATTGATTCTAAGGGAACCACATGATCTTTCATCACACCTGGGGAGTAGGCAACCAATGAATGCTTTGAACAGCTGCCAAGTGGCTCCACTGTATCAGGTGCTACACCTTTCCCATGATTGTCACTGTGGTTACAAATATTCAGGAACACCAACCAATTTGAAGCCTTTGTTTAGAAAACATCGAAAAGCACCCCATACTGCACAAAGAACTTATCTTCAATGGCCATATATGAAAGAGAAAATATACATAATCATTCAAAAACCCACCACTGATTCTCAAGCAAAGAAAATAACTCGTGTTATTTTCCATGTATTATACCTTTGTTATTCTGAGTCCAAACATATGTGAAGAGATACCCAAGACTAATTTGGTATCATGGTAGATAGGAAGGCAGTGCCACCCAATCTGGCCATTAATTTCATAAAATCATATTGCAAACTCATCATGTGAAGAATACTAATCTTGCTCTTCCAATGGCAAACTGTCAATTTCCTACCTAGAATGTGTTTCATGGTCTTTTCCTGTCTCTCAAAGCACTTGCAATACAGTTAATTCTTTGGGAATCATTGCATTACTTTCTCTCCACTTCCTTAAACTTAGACTAATTGGAAAGGGAAATAGAATTAGTCACTGTTTTAAATAATCCTTGTTGCTCCTCTTTTCCATTCAGGTGAAAAATTATGCATTTCACAGTGTAAGGTATTAGGGTCATGAAGAGGAGTTTCCTTTCCTAAGCTAGTGATGCTGATCTAATAGTGTGGTGTAAGAATCCTAAGAAATTGTGAAAGTAATTAATTGCAGAGTCTCCATCAAGAAAAGGAAATAATTTATTCTTCACTGAAAACAGCAGTTTCCCATTCTGTAAACACCTGTTCTTGCTTGAACATGACTTCCACTCTTTTGACTCTGTCCTGAGCAGGTGCTGTTCATGTACAGCTAAAGTTCTAATACACATTCAAGATGAAACGCAAATCACCTCTTTTTAAAGCTTCCTTAACACTTCACCCACAAAGTACTTTATGATACCAAATCCCAGAGAAATCAGCTTGATGAACATCTTATCAATGTATACCATTCAAAAGGCAGGAAAAGCAGAGGTGGAGAGATGCTTGGTGCTAAGACACCCAGAGCTGGTCCAGACATTGTTTACTGTGTGTGCAACCTATTTTCTCTTTAGCTCAGAAGATAGTTCTATGGCATGATGTCCACATACTTAGAACCACTACAGATTATTAGCATCATAACATTTTAGAACTACAAAAATTTGGGACATCATCGTGTTCAAATATATCGTATTTTCAGATAAAGGAATTTGAGCCCAGGAAGAAGAATGGCTTATATATGGTCAAGAGAGTATCAAGAAATTGTCCAAAAATAAACAAATAACCTGAGAATGTGGTGTTTAAAAAAAAAAAGATTAGAGAAAAAATTGAAAGAACTCACAGAGGAAGATCTAACCAAGAGAAGGAATAAAAAGCAACTTGAATGCTCATTAGTAGAATAATCTCTCAAAGAAAAAAAGGAAGAAGCTGTATTTAATTTTTCTCCTTAATTAGGCTGTAAATTGGTTTCTATTCTGTTTATTTTGGTAAGTTAGATGGAAATTAAAATCAAAACCAATATTTTTAGAAACCTCACTTTCTAGAAATTTTATCCACATGTTTGTTACTATTGGAACCATGACAAGGACAATCCAGTTTGGGTTCCCCAATGAAACTCCCAGTTCCAAAGAACAAATTCTACCCATGTATGCATTTTTTCTAATGAATATATACCCTGGAAATTTTGTCCTAACATTTCTTTTGTTTATTAAATTTCAACAAAAAATGTGTTTAAAAAAATGCTGGTAGCAGGTAGCGCACATCTGTAATCCCAGTGGCTCAGAGGATGAGACAGGAGGATCCCAAGTTCAAAAGCCAGCCTTAGCAGTGTCGAGGCTCTAAGCAATTCAGTGAGACCCTGTCTCTAAATAAAATACAGAATAGAGCTGTGGATGTGGCTCAGTGGTTGAGTGCCCCTGAGTTCATTCTCTGGTACCAATCAATCAATCAATCAATCACACAACATT
This sequence comes from Urocitellus parryii, assembly GCF_045843805.1. Taxonomy (NCBI): domain Eukaryota; kingdom Metazoa; phylum Chordata; class Mammalia; order Rodentia; family Sciuridae; genus Urocitellus; species Urocitellus parryii. The sequence continues at coordinate 267,619,339 of NC_135531.1, read as the reverse complement.
ATAATCAGGGTGTATTGAGGATACACAGGAGGGAGTTTCCAATGGCCAAAGCTGGAACAATTAAGCAATAAAATACATATAGTAGTATTGGATTATAATCCTATTATAAATAAATATCCATGAGTCCATACAGATAGTAATAAAGAACTGAAAAAACAAGTTGGAGAATTAAACCAATGTCTCATGCAGAAGATTTTTTTAAATCATTTATATAGATGTTTGCTCATAAGAAGGTAGAAAATAACACTCCACTCCTTAGGTGTGGACTGTACACAGGGATGTCCATTTGCTAAGTATAGTGTACAGATGGCAGGGACAAAAGTCACTTTAAAGTGGAAAAGTCAGACAAGGATTCCCTTGGCCAGATGTTGAAAACCAATATCACCTGTGATAACGTGCATGGGTAGTACATACCTTTGATAAGGTGGGAGGGAAATGGCCCTTTAACACTGTGGTTTTCTTCCTCAAAACCCATAATCAACAGCCTAATCATGAGAAAAACATCAGACAAGTCCAATTGAGAGACAATCTATAAAATGCCTGACTGTCAAGGTCACCTAGTACAAGGAATGTCTGAGAAATTGTCACTGCCAAGAAGAGCCTAAGGGGATACGATGGTTTAATGCAATATAGGATCCTCTGCAGGACCAGAAAAAAAATCTGAGGCAGTTTGCATAGAGTATGAACTTTAGTTAGTAGGAATGTGCCAATGTAGTGTCATTAATTGTCACAAATATGCCATGCAGATATGCAGCATGTTAGTGTTAGGAGATATGGGTGGGAGTTACATGTGGATTTTTGTACTACATTTGTGATTTTTCTGGTAAGTATAAATCTATTCCAAAATAAAAGGTTTATTTAAAATTTAGAAAGAACCTTCTCTTGGAAAATTACATTGAAATCACTTAAACAACTTGTATCTAGTCAAAGCTCCCCACCAGTCTCATCAGAATTTTGGACGAATGCCTGTATTCATGCAAAAATAAGAAGAGAAGCAATCTCATTTTTCATCGTTTGATTGAGAATTGGTTTTCTGACATTTCAACCAACGAATATATGTTCAAAAACAAACCAGGACAACCAAATACTTTTATACTTTCCAAACCTCAGAAAACACAAAATGGAGCATGACCCAAGTCTAAAAGTGTAATGCCTCTAGTAGGAGTTATCCTTTCGAGCACTATAAATATATATGACTGCAGAGTGAACAGAATTTTTAAAAATCTGGTTGAACTACAATTCTAAAACAGTTCATAGGATTGCAAATATAAATGTAGCTTGACCGTAATCTCCAAGGCACAGAAGTGAAGAAAGATACTAAAAACTATGGGATAACAAAACATGTTGAGATGACATTCATGACTAATAACTTTTCCTTTTGCTTGATACTCTTGCAAATACCCTTCTGGTATTTGAAGGTCATAGGGTATAAAATTTAATTGAAATTCAGAATTCCTAATGTAATTTAAGCTTTCAATAGATAAATATCAGGAAAATCACAATCTTGGATGTTGCTAAAAATAATAATAAACCTCTTCTATATTTTGTACAATTCTTTCATGTTCTTAGGGAATTACAACAATGTAGAATACCTTCCAGTGAATTGTACCAAGACAAAGATTATCAACCAGTTTGTCATTTTAGGTAACAGGACACTGCATCTTCTTTATTTTATTTTATTTAAATAAGATGATTACTGAAATACAATTTAAGAATATACTTTAAAATTTTTCTTTGGAGTAAAGGTCAAAATAAATGATATTTCTGTGTTCTTCAGAAAATATTAAGTACTGAAATTTTCTGATAAATTTTGAACATTGAAAGAACGGTCACCCAGTTAATCTTAAATCTGAAATTAAACTTTTAAAATTTCTTTGCAACAAAACAAAAAAGAACATTATGAAAAGGAATTCTAAATTATCTAGATGATTTGTTTTAGAGCAGAAAGTATCCATCATACTGATCCTATTGAATTTTGTTACCGGAGATTCTTGGAGTCCTACGCATATCCTTCATTTAGAAGCAAGTAGCAATGAGAGGCACTTGGGGAGAAGGATATTTAAAAAATAGAGTGGTTTGTACACATGTTTAAGCCTGACCTACTGATTTCTTGGCAACAGGATCTTATCCTAGGCTTCATGCTTCATGATTTAAAAACAGAGCACTTTAACTCTCTCCTACTCTCTTCATCTGCCTGATTTCACTTTTAACTTTTATGCCCACACTTAAAATCAGTTGCTCTAGGAGGCCTTTTTGGAACCTCTCAACAACAAGTGATTTATTCCTTGGCACACACACATACACATACACTCATAAAATTATACAGATTTTTTTTGAAATTCAAAAATTACATGTTTAATGTTTTCCAGCTCTTTAATACTATAACTTCAATGATCTTCCTTCTTGATCATGTAACTGATAGCAAATTAGTACTTTCTCACCATAATAACCATAATACCGAGCAAATACTGATAAGACAAGATTGCAGTCTTTTAGATAAGAGAAGAAACACCAGCATTATCCTTGGTCTCCTGGCTTTCTTCAGGGGAATACACTCCACACTGGTGCACACAGAGGAGGATCCCAAGCCAAGTGGGTTGGTGTGGCTGAGCTCAGAAGGCTGAGAGTGGAGGGAATAAAAATAGAGCATGGTATCAGAGAGGAAGGAACTAAGGGCAAGGAATGACCCAGGGTCCGCATGGGGCTTTCCAGTGGATTCTTGGCTGAGGGTTGAGTTGTGCCAAAACAGAGAATCCTCAGAGCCAAAGACAAAAAGACAGGCCTTGCTACAGGACTGAGAGCTTAATGGTGATGAGAAATTTTGCAACAGTTTGGAAGATGGTGAAGGTCTGGCCCCACCAGCATGCTCATGGATTAGAAGACTCAATATTGTTGAGAGTTAAGATAGCAGTTCTCAGCAAATTGGTCTGTAGATTCATGGCAATCCCAATTATCACCCCAACAGCTATTTATACTGAAATGGACAAGTTGATTCTAAAGCTTAATAAGGGAATAAAAAAGACTTAGACAAAAACAAAACAATTTTGAAAAAGAAGGTGACAGTTGGTATTGGCATGCAGATACATAAGTAGATCAATGGAAGAGAGCAGAGCCCATAAATGGATTTACAAATATAAAATCAATAATTTCCAATGAAGATTCAAGAGAGGTTGCTTTTTGAAAAACATTGTCAACATGCAGTACTGGATGAAGTAGATAAATAGACAAGTTTGAATATTGTGCTATATACCTCACATTTTACACAAAATTTGTTCTTTGTGAATCATGGACATAAAAACAAATCTAATGTCACAATGCTTCTTAATAACATAAGAAAATATCTTCATGATCTTACAGTAAGATTTTTAGAGGAAGGTAAAAAAATCACTTATAAAATTTATATAATAGACTTTACTAAAATTAAACAATTATCTTCATCAAAAGATAATATTAAGAAAACATAAAAGAAAAGCCTAAAGACCAAGAGAAATGTTTATAATATATATTATAAATATTTATATCTATCATATTTATATATAATATTTATTTATAAATATTTATATATAATATATATCTAACAAAGGACTTATTATATATTTACATAAACTAAAACTCAGCAATAATACAACTCAATTTAAAAATTGAACAAAAATTTTTAAAAATATAATATAGAAATGACTATAAGCATTTAGAGATGGCAAGAGAAATGTGCCAGTCTACTCACAATACCAGATATTGATGAGGATATGAACCAATTGGAATAATCAAACTGTCCTGGTTAAAGTGTCAAATGTTGCAACAATTTTGGGAAACTCTTGTTTAAAAGAGTTTAAAAACAATTGTTTTTAAAGTTAAACATACTCCTATCATCAACAATCAAGATATTCCTTCCTAGGTATTTACAAAAAGGAAATGAAAGCATACATTTTTTAAAAGTCCATTATAGAATATTTATAGCCGTTTTAATACTTACAGTTGAAACACTAAATAACTCAAATGTTCAAAAACAGACACCATAAGTAGTGACATACTCATACAATGGAATCCTACTTGAATAAGAAAAACGTATAAACCACTGAAGTTTCAAAAAACATTGATGAATCCTGAGAATAATACATGGTATGAAAATCAAACATCCTAGACACAAAGGGACACGGATTCTAGGATTCATGTCTCTATGGATTTCTAACAAGGGTCTACCTAATCTATATTGGTAGAAATCAGAAAGCAGATGCCCAGGGCGGGTAGAGATTGATTGGAGGGAGGCGGAGGGAAATTGTGCTTGGTGATGGAAACATTCTGTATCTTCAGCCTGTGGTTGCTTACTCAAGAAAAGCTGCTCCTCTGCTCACATTCTGACGCCAAATGTAGAGAGTTCTTCCCCAAATAACCAAACAGCTGGGTGTCCCACTATTCAATTCAATTCCAATACTACCAGGTCATGTATTGCAGACCCCACAGATTAAGGGTCTCATCTCACAAGTCTGGCCTCCATATCTGATACCAATTGCAAATAATGGGTCCCCAAGTTGCACACACTTCAATCCAACCTCACTACAGATCCATACGTTCCACAACCACCTTCTCATGTTCAATGATTTGCTATACTGTTCTCAGGATTCAAGAATTTTACTTACATTTACTGGTTTATTATAAATGATACAAATGAACAGACAATGAAAGTGGTTCATGGGTCAAGGGTCAGAAGGTTCTGGAGTACAGGAGCACCCCTCCCTGTGGAGTGCGAAGTACCGACCTCCTGCACATGGATGCATTTGCCAACCCAGAAGATCCTGAACCCTGTCTATTGGGGATTTTTGAGAAGGCTTCATCATATAAGGTTGATTCATTTTTAACTCAAAGTACAGCCCCTTTCTGACTTTGGAAAATGGGGATGGAGCTGAAAATTCCAAGCTTTTAATTATGGCTTTTTTTTTTTTTCCTGGTGATCTTAAGTTATCCAGTATTCTACCAAGAGTCATGTCATTCGATCAAAATATTCTCCTATCATGTAGTAAATGCCAAGGGATTTAGGAGTTCTGTGTAAGAGGCATCTATTATCTCAATCATTCAGAAAATTATAAGGATATAAGGGGAACTCTGTGTCAGGAACCAGTAGCGTAACCCAAATCCATGTTTCTTACTGGGTCACAGTTATGGAAGTGAATACATTTGTCATTATCCATGCAATTATAGATTGAATATCTGGACATTTCAGTACATGTAGATTTTGCCTTAGTTTTTTTAAAAAAAAAAAAAAAAAAACACAACTATAAGCTCCTTTGGTCAGAGATATTGTCTACCCATGTTTCCCCTGATATTGTGAGAATGGTTACAGTGCTGGGTGTGCATTACACGTTCACTAGCACATGCTGAACGAAGCATTGTGTTAAGATGGAAATGTAAGGTCTAACCCTTATGAGTATATTGGATTCTGTGGAGAAACCTGGTGATCCCCCTCTATATGGTTTGTGCAGATGCTTCCGGGTTCTTGGTTCCTTCAATTCCCAAGATTCTCATAGTTCTAGGCATGCCATTGAGCATCGTGAGAATCAAACTCAAAGAGGACATGTAGAAGAGACTTAACTTTCAAGTTAGCACAGCATGCATTAAATGGCAAATAAAAGTTCATGACTAATGGCATTTATTTTGATTATTAAAAATAATTGGTATTCTTGAGGAATAATTAAACCGATATAAAATATTCTGGTTGGTCAAGAGGTCAACATCTGTAATTAATAGAAAATCACAAATGTTTACAAACTGACAGCACACTCTGGAATTAAATGTGATGATTTTAATTGTTTTGTTAAGTTCTAAAATGCAGGCTGAGGCAACCAGTAATGCCAAGATCCTTTAAATAAACGATATACAAACAGCATGTTTAAAGAAATGCTTAAAATTTGCCTCAGTTTGTATCGATTTAATTTTTGAGAGGCTTGATCTTCAACTATTACATTTTTATGTATTCAGGAAGTGGTTCTAGTCTTGATAGGATTTATTATTTAAAAAAAACTAATGGAATATTTCATCAGTATTGAAAGCCCAAACTAAATGTCAGATTTTTATTACTTTGAATATTGATGACATGTCCTATGAATTGTTTATCATCAGGATCAAGAGCACCTTTATTATTTATGGTAATTTTGATTTTATTTTTCAAGGGACCTTTACATACCCATTATTTCATAACCTTAGTCTTTAAATAAGAAAACTATAAAAAAATCAATCTTATTTATGAAGAAATTAAGACACAAAGGTTACCTGAACTCTCTAAAGTTATAAAACTATTTGAGGACAAAAAGCAGGAATAAAGCATGAATCTTCTTGTACTCAGTTGAGATTTCTCTTCACCAGATTATAATGCTTCTGGGGTAACACAATTCAGGCCAGTACTAGTTTCTGCAATGCCAATGACTAGATAAGTCATTTAAATACATTTTGAATGAGCATATTCTTTGTTTTGATTTGAAATGGCTTTAATGTTCATATCTTTCTCAAAATGCTTTTTCACAGTACATGAGCATTGTTGTTTTTATTTGTTCTTTTTAGTTATATATGACAGTAGAATGCTTTTGGATACATCATACACACATGTAATATAACCTCCCAGTCTTGTGGTTGTGCATGATGTGGAGTTACAGAGGTCGTGTATTCATATATAAACATAGGAAAGTTATGTCTCATTCATTCTACTGTTTTTGTCATTCCCACCCCTACACCCTTTCCCCCATTTCTCCCTGTCCAGTTCGATGAACTTCCACTCCTCCTGCCCACCCCATCCCCCCGCCGCCACATATCATGAGTTATCCTGTGCATATCAGAGAAAACATTCCACCTTTGGTTTTGGGGATTGGCTTATTTCACTTAGCATGACAGTCTCCAGTTCCATCCACTTACTGGCAAATGCCATAATTTAATTCCTCTTCATGGCTGAGTAATATTCTACTGAGTATGTGTACCACATTTTCTTTATCCATTCATCTGTTGCAGGACACCTAGGTTGGTTCCATAGCTTAGCTATTGTTGATTGAGCTGCTATGAATATTGATGTGGCTCAATCACTGTAGTATGCATATATTAAGTCCTTTGAGTATATACTGAGGAGTGAGATAACTAGGTCAAATGGTGGTTCCTTTCCAGTTTTCTGAGGAATCTCCAGATTGCCTTCCATAGCAGTTGCACTAATTTGCAGTTCCACCGGTAATGTACATGTGTTTTTCTTGTTGTTTTGTTTTGTTGTTGTTTTGTTAGGTGTTTTTCTGAGATGAAATCTCAGTATGTAATCCAAAGTGTCCCTACACTCCTCCCTCCTTAGCCTCCTGAGTAGCTGGGATTACAGGCATGCTCCACTGCACCCAGCTCTCCAAACCCTTTTGTTGACTTATTGCACTTAATTTTCTTCTTTGTCATAATTATTTTGGGATTAAGAGATAGAAAAAGTCCATCATGACCCAGGTCCTGTCTAAATCTTCAGTCTCATTTCTTACCATTCCCTGTCCATACCGTTGCCCAGCAACAGCCAGTATTACTCAAAGTTTTTCGGATGAGTTTCACTTTGTTTCTCATGAATTGCACTTGCTAGCTGGACTTCTGGGGTGGGGGTAATGTGGCCTGAGCTTATGTCTCTGTCTTGCTGACGTCACTCTCCCCTCAGTAGAGTATTTGTTGCACATTTCCCTCTGACTAGGATACACCCCTTTGCTTTAGCCATCTGTGTTGACATGACTAGTTTCTGCTCTATCTACAATGAAGACACAATCCACAAACAAAGCTAAAATAACTATGAACCATTAATAGCAAGCAACTCCATATTTAAGTATATTCATCATAAGAAATATTCAAGGAATTTGAAACAAAATCACAGTAGTAGAAGGAAGAGGTATTCACATACATTGTCTGAATAAGGTGAACAAAATAGAGGGAAATAACAAGATGCCCGAGTATGTATTAAATTAGTTTGACTGGATGTCTGTCAATTGCTCCCTATCTAATGTAAAGTCAGTCTAAAATGCCAAGTATGTCAAGGTGTTTCTACAATTTCTCAGTAAATGTGGATGTTAGACTTGAGTATGGCTTGTAATCATCATTACTAATGGTTACCAAATATTTCTCACTTTTTTTTCTGGAACACAATTTAATTATACTCCCATGTCCTATTAAAATTAGGGGTAGCCACAAACTTGCTTTGGGCATGAATACATTTATATTTGTGGTGGATAGTTAAAGAACAGGACATATTTCCTTTTGTTCCCTTTATCCTGTCTTGGAAAATCTTGGAAATCTGAAAATAAAGCCATGCTATACCTGCAGTCCTGCATGGACTGTGATATGAGCAAACTGAACCTTTGTTGAGTCACTGAGATGGATGGGTGTATTTGTTTCCTTGGGTTAGCCATTATCTATCCTGAATAAGGCTGATGAAGGTTGAAATCTTCAGTAGTCATTGAAATAAAGCTAAGGGGAAGATGATAGAAAATTCAACATAAATTACTTGAAAAACATGTAATTTTTCGTAATGTTGCTTCTAGTGCCTGCATAACCTCTATGTGTATTTTCTTCTTAATGAAATCGGATGAAATGATGCTTTGACAACCCAGAAGCATTCTTTCCATTTCCAGGGAGTGCATGCTCAATTGACTTTTTTGAATGCACCACTTGTAAGGGGAAGATCTCATGGGGAGGAGAGTGGATTATCACAATCTCCTCAGTTCAACTCTATCACTTCTCAGAATAGAATATTCTGTGTGGAGTGCAGAAAAGACCTGGAGGAACTGGGTCAGCTTCAATGCGAGGCTTCCAAGGGAGAACATGCAAACTGCTGCACGGAAACCATTGGTTTGTCTTTTCCTTTCCTTTTCCTCAACTACTTTTTATTTTTTCTTCCCCTTCTCTTCCTTCTAGCTGTCTAAAGAAAATGAGGATGAGAGATAGTACTTCCTCAGTACAGGAAACCACTGGACCCAGTTCCAAACTCAAGCTTGTTGTCAACTGTAGGTTTTGCAAAGCTACAAAGAGAAAAAAAAAAAATCTTAAAACTCCTCCCTTTTTTGTGGCCAGACTAGACAGAGATATACTGGTTCACTTTGGGTTCCATGAATTATTCTTTTTGCAGGTCATGACTTCTAGACAAGGAGAGAATACACATCTCAAGGTCAGGAGGGAAGTACATTGGAAGTTGTTCTCAATCGATAGGTCACAGAGAGAAGTGCAGAGAGTCTCCATTTGGAATCTTTTGGGTTCAGTGAGTAAACCTCAGAAGTTTGTCTCCGCCATTAATTGTATAATAGTTTATTAGAGAATTGGTTCCAAAACTGATACATGCAAAAATTGCCTGGGTTGTTAATGAAAACGTCCCGGGCCTCCCTTAGCAGATTCTAATTGTAGGTTCGAGGTGAGTCCTAGTAATTAATTGAATCAGTAATATCCTTTAATCCAGGTAGATTATGAGGCAGGTGATATGAAAATCCTCTTTTGGAAGTTCTAGGTTCTAGAGAATTGAGTGTATTGTTTCGTGTATAAACTGTTTTCATTATGCTTTCTCATAGAGCTTGACAAGCTCCCGGAAGGATTATATAGGCATGAAGTGAACACATGTGTTCCCAACTGCTTTAATTAAAAGAGTGGCACACATATTTCAGCACTATTAACAAAAGCAAAATTGATTTGCTTTTCTGGATAATTGAATATATTAAAATCCTGGTACTTTTCTTCTATGGCTTAACTCTACAAATTCTACATAATTTTCATCTGGTAGGTACCGGAATATGTTGTGAATTTCCTTATAAGAAGAATGACTTAATGTTTTCTGTTAGGTTTTGGTATATGTTGTGTTTTGTTTAATTCTATCACCACACATAAAAAAAAATGACATAAAATGGGTATGAAATATAAAAGGTGGCACACTAAGCCAAAGTGACATCATTCTTTCCCTTAAAGGAAAATATTTTATTTTATGGTGGTAGATACCACTCTAAGAAAGAAATATCCCCAGGCATGTCGTATTTCAGGGACCAATCACCCTCTCTCAAATACACATACTTTTTGAAAGATACACATGGAATATATTAAAGTGAAATCAAATACCAAAGGTAAAGTCACTTTGCTTTTGCAGTTATGGTAATTTCCAGACAGGCCCTTCTGCTCCTATTCCAAAGACTGTGACCGACATCCAGATATGTCTGTCTGGATGGCACATGACAGGGTAGCACTGCAGCCTTTCTGATGCCCACCTGATTTCTTATCATCTGTTTTTTTTTTTATTCTCTTGTCAAGCATGCATCATTTATCTATGATGATGTGAAGTCCAAGGAGATGAAAAGCAGAAACCAAGAATGAATTTTTCCCTCTTGGGCTGATTCTATATAAACAAAAATCATCATGAAGTTTAAAAAAAAAATGTAGACTCATCAACCCTATAAATCACCTCCTGGTTTTCACACCTGTATGTGCTCTCCCCCCATATGGAATTATGGCTGCCTGAATCACCAGTCAAGTACCAGGATATGACAGCCTGTGAGTTATGAGGCTTAGTTACACAGGACATGGTAGGTCCTGTCTTTCTCCTTCTTGGATCATTGTCTCCAGAGGAAGCCAGTTGCATGAAGGCATTCAAGCGTTCCTGGAAGGATCATGTGGAGAGTCTGAGACCTGCTATCACAGCCAGCGCCGACCTGCCAGCCACAATAAGGGATCCAGTGTGGAAGCCAGCACCCCTGAGCGCCCCCCCCCGCCCCCCCACCACTGACACAAGGGAGAGACTGCTACAGAACGAACTAAGCCACCCCTGACTTCCTGGCCCTCTGAAACGGTGAGATGATAAACGTCTGGTTCATTTTAATCAAGTAAGTTTCAGAGCAATGTTTTGCAACAAAAATGAACTAAATAATAAGTAAAAATATGCGAAGAAAAGTCAAAGGAAATGTTACAAAGAAGAGAGTATTTGAATGAAACCTTGAAAAAAATGGTAGGATTTAGAAATTAAGAGATGAGAAGAAGGCCGTTCTAGGCTGAAGAAACAAAGTGTGCCATCGCAGAGATAATGATGGGTCAAGACCAGAACAAAGACGAGGTGACCGCTGAGCCATCTTGTTTGATTGCAACCATAGTTCCTCCCTTTGCTTCAGGACGGTGAGCTGTGTGTTGTTGAGGCTAGATGCACAGTTATCTCTTATGTTGAATCAAGAGAGCACTGAATACATGAAGACAAATTTACACCTCGAAAGGTAACGTGGGCTAGCCAGAGAAAGTAGATCCAAATGGGCCATCAAAGCAAGTGATAAGCCATGACATATGCACAGAGAAATGCCATTGAAGGAATCAAGGGAGATCATTCATTTTATGAGCTAATTTGGCATTTATACTAACATCATGGAGAGTCAGTAAAAGTTATAGTATAGGGAAGTACAAACTGTGAAATGGTTACAAAAATCACAAACAAAAGAAAAACTGAATCCAGCATTGTATATAAAACAAATAGAGTTTATTTAAGGAATAGGAGGATGGGTCAACAATGGGAAATCTGTGAATGCGATTCACTGAATTGTTGGATAAAAGGAAAAAATACAATTGAATTAATTACTGTGGTAAAAAAATTGATCAAAATATGTTTGTGCATGTACAAATATGTCACAATGAGCCCTATTATTATGTACAGTTATAATGCCTCAATAAAAAGAATACTTTAGAAATATTTTGAAAAAATTCAACATTCATTTATGTTAAGAATTCCTAGAGAACCAGAGTAGAAAGAAACTTCTTTAACCCAAATACGAGTAGCTCTGTAATCTCCTGAAAGCATATTTTTGTGAAATATAAGAAAGACATATGGAATAAGGACTGTATTAAGGCAATGTTCACCATGCTTAACAGATAAATCTCCAGATTTTTAGAAATTTAACATAACAAAAATGTTTTTCTTGTGCATATTATAGATCGGGGAAGTTGGTTCCAGTCGAGTGACTCTCTCACAGCTACTGTGGCCTTTTTCCAACCTGACACTAGGCTGTTCCTTAGGTTAAGAGTTATCACCTGCAGAAGTGGAAAGAGAATAGAGGATCATGTGTGGGGCATTTCTACAGAGGTTCCCGGAAGTGAAATATGCCACTGCTTTGGTTAACCAGTCCCATTGCCCATCTAAGTGAAAGAGTTTGGGAAATTTAGACTGTAGAAGAAGACTGAAAGAAGAGAAAATGAGTTTGCTAATCAGCTAACAGTGGCTGACACAGTCTTTTGCAGTTATGAAATGCCTATTACATTAAAACATATTAAATTAAACTCTTAAATGGAACTGTTTCATTAAAACATCACATGTAAAACATCACACATAAAATCCTTTCCCTGAAGGAAACAAAGCAAAATCCAGTCTTGTGAGAAATTCTGTTCACAGCCAGGATTCTCAATGACACGAATTTCTCTACGACAGGTCTGGCTATGACTCTGTGACACCCAATGAATTATGAATTCAAAGGACAACTCACATCCTCCCTTCCACCCCCATCTGCACTCCATCCCATGGAGGAGCATTGAGAAAATAACAATAACAAACACGTACATTCATAAAGTGAAATTGGGAGAGACACAGTGGCCATTTATTCACAACCATGATCAAATCTTGCTGGGCAAGTATTATAAGGTGCCCTCTACTTGACAGTGGGATAATTCCTTGCTTAGAACCCAGTTTTGCTCTTTAAAAGGAACCATCTTTTCCTGGGCACTCTTACAGATTTTCTTTTGTATATCATCCCTGTCCTGTATCTGAAATAGATTAGGAAGCGTGCAGTCCTTGGGGGCCATCTAGAAATTGGATCCTGTTTCCTGCTTATGTAACTTTGGGGGCCCAAGATTTGTGTTAGAGCTCAGATAGTCAAAGACATTTTTATTCTTGTCTTGCAGTACCTTATTCTTGGGTTATCTCAAAAGAAAAAAATTAGAGGAAAAAAAAATGGCAGTGGCTCATAAAGTTAAACATGTGCTAACCATATGACCCAGCAATTGTACTCTAGAGCATTTTCCCCAGAGAAGTAAAATCCTATGTCCACTCAAAAACCAACATACGAATGTGCATAGCAGGTTTATTTGTAACAGCACAAACCTGGAAATGACCCAAATGTCCTTCAACAGGTGAATGATTAAAACAAACCATGTAGTACCTCCATACCATGGAACACCATTCAGCAATTAAAGGGCACAAGCAACTGAGACATGCACAATGTAGATTGACTTTGTGTTAGTTTGTTATTGCCTCTATAATAAATTACAACACACACAGTGGCTTAAAACAACATAAATATATTCTGTTACAGTTTTGGAGGCTAATATAAAATCAGTGTTAGTTAAGGCTGACTTGTTTCTGAAGGCTTCAGGGAAGAATCCATTTTTTTTCCCTTTTTCAGCTTCTAGAAGCTGCCCAAATTCATTGGCTTATCACCCCTTCCTTCCATCATCCCTGTTTCTTGCTTCCATTTTCAGAGCTCCTGCATCTCCTTGACATTCTTGCTTTCCTCTTACAAGATCACCTATGAATCTATGGGGTCCACCTGGATTGTCCAGTATAATATTCTCATCTGAAGATCCTTAACTCAATCCCCTGGGCAAAGTCTGTCTTTGCTGTCTTTATTGGCTTAAGGGAGGATGTGACTATCTTCAAGGGTAGGGGGTAATATTCTGTATGAGAGAACAAAAGAATTTTGCTGAGGGGATAAAATCATACTCAAAACTTACTCACTTATATAGCAAAATGCCACTGTATAATTAATAAAAACAGAACTGAAGATCATTGTTCAGATATGCTAAATGGATCCCAGAAGTAAGCAAATTCAGCCACTTTGTCAAAAGTAACACTAGCAAGGAAATGAAGATGTGAATCTGTGCTTTGTATATATAATCTATATATCGTTCTATATATCTGTATATCTTTCCAAGAGGAAGAGAGAAGAAATGGAGTTCAACATTCCAAATCTGTAACAAACTAAGTGCTCCACCTCGAGGTATGTTAAACCAAAGGGTATAATTTTGCATGAAAAGAAATAAAAGACACAGGAAGGATTATTCCTCCTAACAGATGTTGTGATTACTTTTCTTAGACTTAATAGGGAGCTCATGAGTATCTTATACTTTCTGAAAAGTTATCAGTATTTCACAAGAAAATTTAAATTTAAAGAAACCAGAAAGGGGCAATTAAGACTAGAAGAAGTATGTTATGGGGAATTTTACTGGCGATTTTAATTTCTGGACTTTTGAGGGTAGAAAGAGGAGAGCAATTTAGACTTGGAAATCAGGGGACTAACAAGTTGAGAACTACTTTTAAAGAGGACTGCAATGATTGGTAGAGAAGGAGGAAAGGGAGGGTGGTTACCAGATGAACAAGAAGATGATGAGAGCAGTCCTCATCCAGCCTGGGCTGTGTGGGTGACCACTGAAGGGTCAGCATTCAAACTTGGGGCAGATTCTGACCAAAATGTTAGGGAAGGCTTAAGCCTCCCTGGCACAGTGCAAGGATTCAATAAGACTTGGGAACAGAGTAGCTGGTGAGGGAGAGCATGACCTTGAAGATGAGGTTAAGATTTAACAAGGTTGGGGGTTCATGATGCAATGCCAAGGCCAATGATCTGAAGAAACTGGGCAGAGGTATGCTAAGGGATGGTATCCACATAAGTCCTCATCTAGCTAGCTAGCTAGATGAACATTTACTCCATTATTTTAAAGACATCAGAAGATTCTCTGTTCCTTGAATATTCCCTCTCGTATATCTGCTGCTTAAAACATTTGATAAAATTTTATATTTTTCCCCTAGATAAGTCTTCATTTTTCAGAGTTTATTTTGTTTCAACATATTAAGTTTCTTTTATGAATGTAAACAAAACCCTTGTTTCCATTATTGAGAAAGCTCTTGGTTTGTTTTTGTTAAATAGCATTGTGTTCTATTTTTATAAGAAGATAGCTAGAGCTGAGCAAGATAGGTTGGGCAGGTGATAAACAGGCTAGACAGGTCGAGAGGAGCAGCCCAAGAGCATCTCATGAGCCAAGGAAAGGAGTTTTGTGATTTTTGTGCTATCTTCTTTCGTTTTTTCTCTCTTTATACTTTGTTAAGAATGAGCAAGCATTGATGTATGGCAATAATGCTCTCTGAAGTTATGAAAGAGAGAAGGATTTTCTCTGACTGGGTCTCTGGAAGCAACACTGGATGCCCTTGGGTTTGACTCTTGAAACTTTCAGGGATGGAAGTGGTTCCTCCCTCCTGGCTGGGTAAACCTAGCTTTCTACTAAGACAGTGTAAGATGAGGGTGCTTTGTCAGGAGTATCTTTGAGCCCCTTTGGCTTTGATCTCTCAAGATGTGATTATGTTGTGAAATGGAAGTAAGTGTGCATTTCATCTCCCCACCTGGATGGTGGGGAAACATTTTCTAATTTCATAATATTAATAATAATGGCAGCAGCAGAGCAGTGGGAATGACTAAGGTGATCAGAATAATAAACATGTTAGAATGAATGTCTACTATTGAAGAATAAATTGTCTCCAATTCTGAAATATTGAAAAGTTTCTTCACCTGCACCCTGACATCATCATTGGCAACCAACATCTAGTAAAAGAAAGAAAGAAAGAAAGAAAGAAAGAAAGAAAGAAAGAAAGAAAGAAAGAAAGTCCATGCAAAGAACCTAGGCAGTTGCCCCCCAAATGAGAAAGAGGATGGGTGGCAGATCCATGCAGGGTGGAAGGTGTTGAGAAGAATGATATCCTAAAGCTAAAAGTGGAAATCAAAGTCCCAGGGATAGGAGGTAAGTGGATACCCCCTGGGCTGCTCTGCAGTAGATAAAGAGGAGGTGGAGGGGGCTTTTCTTATTAAACCAGGTGACCCTTTATTGAGTGAAAGGGAGTCTCAGTCCCTCCAGTTCTATGAAGGAATCTTATAGGAGGTAGGTATACAAGATTGTCCTCATGCTTAGAGTGCCCAACTAGGTCCACCACCTAGTGATGGCAGCTGTATGCTTAGAGAACTAACAGGTCTGGGACTTTGGCATATTTGAAGCAGGTTGGGTGAAATGATTTGCCAAGATGAATCCTCCTGGAATTCCAAACCCAATTACACACTTTGTCTAAATGACTCTTTTCCGCATGCAATGGCAAGATTTCTTTCTTTTCCCCTCATCTTTGAGGGCAGCTCTTAAGTGGAGTAGTCTACTGAGACTCAGAGGAACATAACTATGAATATCAATAAGACCCTTGACCCTTGTCAGCACAGGCAAGTATGCTGGGCCCCTCTCCTGGCTCTTTTGAGAGTGGAGGGATCATTGCCAACGTGAACTTTTCAACCTCCTGTTCTGTGGAGACAGCAATCACACACTGCCATAATTCCATTAGTTAATGAATACTTTAGGAATTTGCCCATCATAAAAATACACTTAAAAATTAGTCAATCAATTATCTCTTCTGTTACTGTTTCCTCTTGTTTTTTCTTTTTTTTTTTAAGAGTCTTCTCATTTAACTGACACCATACAGGGAAATGCGATTCATTCTTGCTTTTAAAACTTTCATGTGATTGTACAAATAAGTTAAGAAAGAATAGAAACATTCCTGGATCCTTTTTTTTTTTTCCTGTGTTCAGCCCATATTTCCATTTCACATTCTTGGATTGGGTGACCTAGTGCAGAAATGGCAAATTTGATGTCAACATATCACTTCTGCCTACTCTTGCCCATGGCAGACAAGATTACTGGGCACTTTCTTGTCAATCCCAGACACAGCTTCAGGATCCTACTTGTTCAGGAAACCAGGCAAATATTCGTAGTCAGTTCCCAGAGATAGAAGTAACAGGGAAATTTCCATGCCATAACCTAAGTTATAATTGGGAGACCTGAGATATGAACTCAATTCTTTCTCACTATGACTGTAAGCAAATTGCTTAACTTTCCTTGATCTATATTTCTCCCCATATTCATATCTTTAAAAGAAAAGACTTGAATGGCACAATGTCATAGGAATATCTGACTTGAACGAGTTGGACCATACATTCAGTGTGTAACACAGTGGTAGTTTTCTACAGCAAAGCTTTGAATGCATTTCAGCTACTTCATCTGGTTCTCAATCAAAAACAGTGGTCTTTTTCAATGCAGTAGGAAAACTGGTTAAATTGACCCCATAAGGTCGATGAAGTAAACAAAATTGTTTATATTGTATTTTATGAACTTTTAAAGTGATTTTTGAAGACCAATTTTGACTCCACACACGATTTTTTGGAAGTACAGATTTTACATTTAATCCTGTTTAAGGAATGATTGTACACTAGTCAGTGCCAGAGCTGGAGTGGCCTGGGGATTAAATGAGCAAGAGGAATAAGAACACATCTAAAAATTGTTAAAGACCACTACCCAAACCTATGGCCACTCCATCATGGTGGGGGTGATAGTAAGAATATATTAGCATTTTCCTAACAAGAAATCATCATGTATATTCTCACCTGAAAAAAAAATGTAATGTTGGGCTTTCCTTTGAATTAAGAAGCGATTTCTGTATGGATTCTTTCACGTTGTCCACCTAAGTCCATGGCATCCTGGAGAATTTTTTAGGCAAAGTCTCGGCACAATACAATCAGTCACATCAGGCAGAAGTAATTTAGAGACATTGGTGGAGCTTGGGAAGGGGTTGGAGGTGTGTGGATTCCAAAGGCTCTGCTATGGTGCTGGAAGATTCTGGAGTTATTGTACAAGAGACTCAGAATGCTAACTTCATGCAACACATGCAGCAAGAAGAGAAGAATGGGTAATTGAGTCCAAGTCTTTGTTTTCTTTTGAGTATTAGCAATATGAACAGGATGATGTGAAAACTAGCTAACAGCAGAGCTGGGGAGAAACGGAAGGCCTCATCCCAATATTGAGGATGAAACATGAACCTGATCAACAAATCTCCATGATGATAGAAAAGATCTGAGGACTGATTGCTAAAGAGTTGTGAAATCTAAAGGGAAATCTACCATTGACATAAATATGGGATTATCTAAGAAGCAGTTGCAGAGAAGAGATTCTGGGATAAAAATTCATCCATCCATGTGTTGGATGGATAGAAAGCTCTCATCTCAGACACTTTGGGGAAGTTGCCAGAAAACCATGTTGGATCAAGAAAGAAGTTCATTTTCATGGTTTGGTTTTTACAATTGAACACAATCCAAAATAGACATTAATCCAATATGCTAAAAGAGGGAAATCAGAAAATGGTAATGATTGGTCACTAATTATTATATTGCTGCAAAAAAAACCAAAGATCTTAATAATTAAGTTATTGGTTACACGGCTTTAGAAATGTAAGGGAAACTATAAGTCCACTGCAGAGGCTAGAGAACAATTTCCCCACAAATCAATGGACAGTGAAGGTAACAGGCCCCGTTGCAAGCATTTCTCCTGTGCTAGCTAGATGGAATGATTCTGTGGTTTCCAGTAATCTCTAAATCCCACTCTTTATAAAGTGCCAATTGGCTGCCACCCAAATGCCTGTCCACAGGCCAGAAAGCAACCTTAGGACACAGAAATAAAGGAATATTAGGGAAAATAATTCTTAGCATTTAGTCAGAGAAACACAGCTTGAGATTTACATGAGACAGCTGTCTCCTGAAATTCTTGTCTTTCTTTTTTCTTCTTTCAAGATGAATATTCCTCAGTAGTTGTGTGTGTGTGTGTCTATAGGGTTTTTGCTTTTCTTTTTTTTTCACTTTGTTTTCCTTGCTGTTCATTTTAAAAATTGCATTCTGTGTATTTTTTATTTTTAATGACAAGATTCAAAAATATTGTTGGGGACAAATTTATCTCATTTCCTAGGAAATCTTTTTCAGTTTTGGTTTTCCTTATCTTGGTAGAGGATTTCAAGTAGACTTAATTTACCTCAAAAGAGAATTTATAACATTTGACTGTTTTATACACGCTCGTGCACACACAAACGCTTCTGTGCTTTTATAATTTCCATTGCAAAGAAACTAAAGAGATTTGGCAGAAACCCCAACTACATTTAGGTGGTGATCTATTAAATTTATGCCCAGAATGACAATGTGTGAAATCGTATTTTAGAAATTTACATTTTATTAGGTCATTTTTAATATGTATATGTATGTTTTTTTTTCTTTTACTTTCTGAACTCGAGTATCTTTCAATGATTCTTCTAATACGGCATGTGAAAATGCTACTGATTTCACAGAATATGGCTTCCAATTTTCACAAATAGGTCTATTGCAAAAAAAGACCCAGTCTAGGGGGAGCATGTAAAAAATTCCATCCTTTGAAGATTGGTTTTAATGTTTCATTTAATAATTCATTAAAAATTTTTGCATAGAGAGCCAGTGTTCTCTGTGTCTCACTCTGCCTGTTATCTGAGATCCCCATATATATGCATATAATGCTGCTTTGATGTATTATATAGCCTGAGTAAATAGACCCACTTTAATTAAATAGAAATGTCCTGACACTGTAAATGAATACACAAATAGATTGGAAAAGGGCCACGTAGGTGCGGCATAAGACCCTCACCTATATTGTACCCACAGTTCATCACACGCAGTCATTAAGACTCTGATGACTCATTTCTATGCTTGGATGTTGCCAAAAGTGAGGACAATATTCGCCACCATCAGAAAAGCCCCAAAATTATAATAATAATTTAAAAACTTGGTCATAATGGTCTTTTATTTAAAATAAATAGTAGTTAAATGAGTGCCTTACTATAAAATCCCCAATGAGGCCAGTCATTTATACAACATTTATCAGACTGTTTTTAAAATAATATAAGAATATTTTATTTCCCACCCCCATCCCTGGGAATAAACCTAGGGATGGGTTTATTAAACAATGAGCAACATCCCAAGTTCTTTATAAAGATTTTATTTAGAAACAAGGTCTTACTAATTTTCTTAAGGCATCATTAAGTTGCTGAGGCTGGTTTGAACTCGAAATTTTCCTGCCTCAGCCTCCCAAGCCCCTGGTATTACAGGCCTGTGCTACCATGCATGTCAGGAGTCTTTAAAAAAAGTAAATTATTGGGACAAAACCCTGATATCCCTGATCTCCTTGGAGTATAGTGACCTGCATTTTTATCACGTGTCCAAGGTGTTTCTTATATAGGTAATCCTCGAATACCAACTTGAGAAACCACCTGCTCACTTAATGCATTGTAAGGGAAAGTTACATTAACTGTCAGGTTCTGTTTTCTAGAATATTTTCTTGCTTCTTAGACATCACCAGAGTCCAATTACCCACAAGGATAGAACTCCATGGAAACTTATCCAAAAATAAATGAAAATGAAGGACAGAATATGAATTTTATTTTTTTCTGAAGACTATGCCCAGTTTTCTTTTGGTCTGCCATCTGATAGCTTTTAGTTCCCATTCTTTTTTAAGAGCTCCAAATTAGCATTTTTAAAATAAAATATTTCAAAGCATTTTGATGTAATGGAGTTCTCCAAGATAAAGATTTTTAAAACCGTTCTCATTGTTTCTAACTGTCAGAGAACCTGAAAATAACCTCAAGTCTACATAAATCTTCTTAATTCATTTCTGTTTTTCTACATTCATTAGCAGATGATCTCTATGTAAAGCTCTTTAAAAGGGAAATATTTATGCTAATTTTTTTATATATGCTAATGCATTTTGAAAAGTTTTTAGGCTTACATTTCCACTGGATTTTTGAGTCAGTACATGAAAAACAATTGTATTAAAAGTAAAATGGTATTGGCAATAATCAATACTTTTTGGACTTATTACTATTTTCTAGGCACAATATTACTCACTTTGAATATTTTATCTAAAATATTTATGGCATCAGTCCCTAAGGAAAGGAGAGAAATTTACATAAGAAGAAACTGAAGCCTAGGGAGCTTAAGTAAACTGTCCGTGATAGTCCAGATGGTGAATGACACCACAAGGACATGAACCCTCAGGCCAGTTCCCTCCAATACCTAGGAAACTGTTCTCCATGGCCCTGAAATGCTGATCCAGTAAAATTGTTTTAAATTGTGTCTACAGACATTAAACCAAATGTCTTCAGCTGATGAAATCTGCTGCAAGGAGCTCAGGGTGTTTTATTCCACTCCAACTTTGATCATTTATGCAGCATTCTACATGTTTTTAGAAATTGTTGCACTTTGTCATCCTCAATAAATGTACTTCTACAACTTTTTCTCAAGCACTGCAATGAGTGGGAGATCAGATAAGGGTCCCACTTGCTAGTTTTCTCATCTCTGACTCAGGTTCCTCCTAAATGACACCCTTGGGAGAGAAAGACAAGTTTGAAGCACAGGTGGCCACCAGGAAGGTCTCTGATGCCCACTCCAGATGAATCTCCTCCTCTTCCTCCAAGATTAAATAGCAAAGAAAAAAGTCCTTTTATTTCTTATGGTGGACAAATCTTAAAATTCTAGTACTACACAATCTCAATGTGCAAATGTAACTAAGTGACAACCGATTACTCCCTGGGAACACGCTTCCGTGTAGCAGGACAGAAAAGGGAAAATGATGTGAATGAGTGTGGGAACAGAACGGGGCCACCTCACTCACCAGGTGACCAATACCCCTTAGTTGACCTCAGATCGGTTTCTGTTGCATCTCCTCCACAAATGTATCAGAGACTTGTATGTCATCGCAAGTCCCTTGGCCTCCGTCAGAGACCACAGATAAAACAGTTTGGCTTCTGTATAGCTTGTTAAGTTGCTTCCCTCAAGATGACTGGAGCCCTTTTTAAAATCACAATACCAATGTCTTGCATATCACAAACAACTCCATGTACTCTCACACAGCTATTTCAATGATGGTGAGGATAAGTTTACTGCTTCTTTATCAAATGACAACTACAAAATGACAGGTACATTCTCTTTGGGGTCCATATTCTGGATTACCAGATATTTCAATGATTCTATCCCATTTCCCCAGAGAATTTTCTTTCCTCTTTTAGTAATTTCAACTAACCTGGTTTAACTGTCCTGTGTTAATTATACCAATTTTCCCTAAATTATTTAAATTCTTTTTTGGAAAGTTAAGTGTGTACTTGTGTATATCCGTAAGGGTGTAGGTAAATAAATAATTCTCACATAATTGTGGTCCTGTGACCAGGAAAGTCCACTTATAAAATATAATATGTGAGATAAATGAAAAATTCTCAGTTACATAGATATTTGTCTAGAAATTGCCATGGAAATATTCTAGATTCCTTACAACATGGTGGGCAGGCAGAGACACTGACTAACTGATGAAATCCCTCCATGTGTCCCCAGTGTATCTTGGAATGTGTACTATTTGGTACAATTTAGAATTTATAAATGATTACCAAGGAATTGCTATTTCATATTTGTATCTCAAAATGCAGGGGTGTTGGAAATAATTTGAGGCACATCTTTTAACTTTGTCCTTAGCTGTTTGTGATGAGGGTAATTTTTCTTGATAGATTATAATTCCATCAGGGTAACAATAAAGAAAAGACTTGCTCTGTGTGTCTGAAGATTTCCTTCTTTTCTCTCTGGTAGCTCATTTGTAACTTTCCTATTAAGCAGTGGCTTTTTATGCTTCAGAGAAGGATGAGAAGACTGATATTTGGATGGCTTCATTTTCTATCATTTCATAAAAATTGAACTCATTTTCACAATCTGAAGAATATCCTCTTAATATGTAGGCTATACTTTTCCTTGGATCACAGTTGAAGAGAAATGCCTTGGGGCCTGCAGAGTAAACCTAGAATAAAACCTTGTTTTGACAAAACCTTGTTTTCATTGTTATCATCATTCTGCTTGCAGGTGATTGTGCACCTGGAAGGATATCCAGCTTCAGTAAATTTCACTCACTACACTCTACTAATTAGGGTTTAATTTTTCCAATAATGTGGCACATGTAGCTCATACTGATACTGATACTAGCCTTGGCCTTGAAATGCCTGTGCAGTCATCTCAGGTGGTCCAAATCCATGTGAGATCCAACTAAAGCCGTGATCAGGTCCTGGTGCAGGGAGGACATTTCTAAAACTGCTGACATGGGGATTCCCACTCAGCCATCCATCACCTGAACATGACCTTGGTTGCATCTTCTGTTGACTGGGGTTGTTAGCTTGTCCATGGGGTCACTCTCTCTTACAACCAGTAACAAGGTCATCTTTGTATGACAACAGTAAGATTCTATGCCTTTCCCATCACTGATCCCAGGTGTTTGCTCAAAATCTATCAACCATGAAGGCACAGAAAGTGTCTTAACCCTTTTGTGCTGCTATAACAAAATACCTTGGAATGGTAATTTATCAAGAATGTAAATTTATTTTCTCCCATTTCTGGAACCTGGGAAGTCCAAAATCAAGGCACTGATTAGGACTACTCTCCTTCCAATATGGCGCCTTGTTGCTGAGTTCTTCTGAGGGGAGGAAGGCCCATCTGTCCTCTCGCCTAGCAGAAGGTAGAAGGGCAAGACAACTGTTCCAGGCCTTTTTATAAGGGCCTGAATCCCTTTAGCTGGAGGAGATCCCTCATGACATAATCACCCCCTAAAGATTCCACATCTTATTGCTACCACACTGGCCATTAAATTTCAACATATGAATTTTTTAGGAGACCCATTCAAACCATAGCAGAAGTTATGGAGGTGGAGATGGGGAGTGGGTAAAAAAAGCAAAGTCCTTTAAGAAAAATTTAGGTTATTCAATTCAGATCTCCTACCAAGTAACACTTCAATCCTCCTTTTTTCTCTTGCTCTTTCTTGTTGGACAATACATTGCTTTTTCCTCATCAGTACCACAGCTCTCATTGCAAACTTACATATCCATGTTACCATACTAAGTGGCAGTCTCCTTGCTGATAGAAGGCGATTTGAACTGCAACAAAAGAATTGGAGACATTCTTAAAGGTTTTTGAAATAAGCCAAGAGCCAAAGGGATTAATGTGTGTCAGCTAACACTCTAAAATTCCAATCATGGCTATTCAATAAGGATTAAATAAATATTGTTCATGATTAAATCATCTTTTCAGAATGAAAGATTAAGTCACTTTATAAATCTAATCTATTCTTTCAGATGTCACCATCCCAGAAAAACCTGCAAAACCAGAATAGGAATTTCACAGAAGTTTATAAAGGATCTTTAAAGGAACACATGTACAAAAATTTGCAACAACATGTACCTGGAACAAAAGGCCTGAAGGCTTCATTCTGCTCCAATTCTGTATATGCAAATCTGCATGTGTCTCTCTATCAGATGAGATGTGGGTGGGAGGGGAGGGGAGTGGGGAAAATCTCCCTGTTTCTTTGCAATATAAGTTTTCAATAAAGAATTTTTTTGTCTAAATAATTATTTTAAATCATGAGCTGCATAGTATAAGAAAACAGATTCAAGATTTTAAATCAGTAGAACCAGATTCCAATTGTACATCCACTGTTTCATGGCTACTTTGTTCTGGTAACTGCCTTACTTTTTTTGTTTTTGTCTTTGTAACTGTGACAATAAAACCCAGGGTTACAGTAAACATCAACAGAGATAAAATATGGATACACCTGTATAAATATTGTGATATTTTTGTTGCTCTCCTCCATATTGTGTATATCATGAATATCACTTCAACTTACTCTATCAGATTCTAAGGGTCATGTTTTGTGAAATGGTTACTGTACTTTTTAAAATTTTGATGTTGAGATATAAAATTTGCCTTTTAGTAAAATTAGTTTTGACATTTGGAAAAAGATTATCAGCTGTTTAATAACAGGAAGGAGAAATAAAGGCTTATGGGGAAAGGAGAAGAGACAGAGGGAAGGAGAGAAAAAAAACAGAAGGAAGAAATCAACTGTTGAGCCATGTGCTAGGACAACACTCAGAACACTCTGAAATTTGCTCTCAACAATCTGACAGGTTGTAATTTTATCTCCTGTGACTGATGAAGAAGCTGAAATTAAGAACCATCATCTTCCCAGGTCAAAGCCCCAATTAAGCCCCATCTGCCCCACTCCAGAGGATTCTGTTTGTCTTTGTACCCACACAATGTCTAGACTGGGGGATACTGAGTATGTAAACACCCAGGGAATGGAGAGGGGATGTTGGACTTTCCACTTTGCCTTTGGATTATATAATATGATAAAGGAACTTCACAAGTTCTTTCCCATTTCACACTTCAGAGATCCACAAGAGATGCCCTATGCATTACTTCAAGGTAATAAAATAGAAAGTTTCCCTCCCTGTTGCTTTCAGTGCCTGGTTGCCTATTTCCCCTTCCTCCCTCCTCCCTCTAGCTCCTCCTTGAGCAATCAAATACCTAGTTGATTCACGTAACTGGTGGTTATTGCTGAGCTTCTTCACCAGCTTCAATGTCCAAATATGGACAGTCAATGCTTATTTCTAAGTATTCATTTTAGCCATTTTAGCATTTTGCATTTATATTAGCTGATGAAATATATGGGTCCACAGAATTCAATTTCAATTGAGTTTCATTCATAGGGATGAAGATTTATATGTGGGCAATAAATTTCTTTTAAAAAAAAGATCTTATTCTCTACTGTCACTCATTATCAAGGGCATTCGATTGAGGTAACAAATGGAGGTGACGCATTGATACATTAAAAAATGAGACTGAGAGGAAGTACAGGAGGCATCATCAACTTCCTAAAGAATACGTAAAATGAGGAAAGATTTTACTTGGTAATAGAGAAAGTGTACTCTGTACTCTGTTGGCCCAGAGTGGATATGAGTAGTACGAGTGTAGTTAATCCCCATGAAGTTCACAGTGTTCAAGAAAGTTCACGCTATATGTGTGGGGGGATACTAAATTGAAAAAAAAAGTTATATAAAACAACTCTAAAAACGTGAAGTAATAGAAGAAAATTGGAAGACTGTAAACTCCATGAGAAAGACCTGTGTCTGCATGCCCATCATTGTATCCCCATTGTTGGGCATGGGAGCACATCATAGAAAATGCTGAATACTCTCAATGAATGGTTGAGTGTGTGCATGGATAAAAGCATGTTCCACACTGAGGACCAACAAAACAATTTTGTGCATGGTGAAAAGAGATTTTTTCCTCTCACTTCAAGACAACAGAGTCCCCAGTGTTAGCATAGCTCGAACCACACCAAAGACAGAAATGCCAATGTTCAGAAATCTGGTAAGGCAGGAAAGAGGCAATGGAAAGATACTAAGCATACTCCATGTGTAGCAGATGGAGAGCCATATGGGGGCACAAAGGGAGATGATAATGGCTCTCCAAGAATACAAGTGAACCGTCAAAAAGATCCTGCCATTACAAAGGAGGGGCTTGGGGCTGAAGGTCCAGAATTACACTGATGGGACCCAGAGCCAGTGGTTCTTCCTAATGAAAAGTATAAACCCCGTATTAAACACTGTATGTTGCATCTTTCAGCCTTGTGTGTCCTGGAAAACAAGTACATACATATTTAATTCAGTCAAAAATTACTTCCAATTGGCAGATGTTAGGATATTAGCTTCAGAAGAGAGAAGAATTGAAATATTCACTAAATACATCAATATGTTGAACCGTCTGTGTGCTTTAAAATTGTATTGTGTATTCCATTATGGAGCTATGCATGCGATATGTTAGGTAAGGAAAGCAAAAACACAAAAGCATATGTACACACTGTGTTTACAGCTATGTAAAAATGTACAGTTATGGCATTTTGGAGAGAGAGAGATGGTACGATCCTTAATAAAGATGTAAATCTTCAACCTTTTAAAGTTCGTCAGATATTTTCCAGTATATTTCTGTGTAGTCAATTTCATCATAAAGGAAATGATTATTCCATCTAATCAGTTGTACCATGTATCAAAGGATGTTCTGTGTAGCACCAAGGCACACAACTGTAATTTAGGTGACAATGTGGCTCTGTAAGACTCTATCTCTGAAAATTAAATGATTTGCCAGCAGGTACATAGGCTGAGACAAACAGTGTTAATAAACTTTAGAATGTGCTTCCCTAGATGAGCCTTAGTATCTTCATCTTTAGGTTATACAGCATCAGCTGTCAACCAGATACTGAAGTTCAGCTTAGCAATATTACTAGTTAGGTAGACAGTTTCACAAAAACACTTTGATATCATTCCAGTCTCACTAAATTTTATATCTTGCTGGTGCCCTTCTCTCCTCCTCCTCCTTTTCTTCTTGTTTCCTAGTACTAGGGATTGAATTCATAAAGCTCTACCATTTAACTATATCCCTAGACCTTTTTTTTTGATACAAGGTCTCATTAAGTTGCCCTGCTGGCCTTGAACTTCAAATTTGCAGCCTTCCTGTCTCAGCCTTCTGAGTAGCTGGGATTACAGGCATGTGCCAGCACACCCAGCTGGTCATTTTATTCTTAATTAAACAATGAGGAAACCTCCCAAGCTCCCAGTCTGAAAAGAAAATGAAAAGGGTAGAGGAAAAATACAATTGGCAGTGGTTCTTTGCATATTTTACCACTCTTCAGGAAGCAGATGTTTTGTTAACTGGCCAGACTACAAGTGCCTGAGTCATATGAGGAGTATAATTTCTGAAAGTCTTGATGCTAATAAAATCCAGCTCTTCTTTTGCAAAGATCTCCTAGAAGCCTCACAGATGCATGATCTTTAACCTTTTTTTTTATTCCTTCCTTAACTGTTAGCCCCATACTCTGACTCTATTTGTCTCCTTTTTAAAAAGTTCAGAATAGAGAAAAAATTTTCAGGAGGAGCTAGAAGATTGGATCAACAAAGTTTTTGTTCTGAATACCTTTCTAAATGTGTCTAGAAATTCCAGGACTTGGCATGCTGAGGATATCCATACTTTTGACAGATATTTCCTGCTTGAGGTTTAGTGGACAAATACCACTGTTAGATTTTGCTCCACTTGTTATAGACCTGACCAGCCATTTTGAACACCATCAGTCAGGATTTGGAACAGAAAGAGGAGAGGAGAAGCCCTGACATCCTTTGCATTTTCAGGCTCAGATCAAGGAGAGATCCCAGGAAACGAATCAAGAAAGAGATGGACAGCAAATCCCTGCTCAGGGCTCAGCATCACTTGTTCACACAATGTCTGCTTTTCAGGTAGCCATGGTTTGGGGAGATCAAATTAAGCAGGTGCCTTCCCAGCCACCATGTCCCATGTGACTCTAGGGTACCAGTGATTTCTTCTTACAAGAGAAGCCTCAGTCCATTTGATGTTTTAAAGATTCCATTATTGAAAGAATCAGAACTTTTCATGGATTCATTCAAAAGTCATAGCCCTACATTTTTACCTCTTCCAAGTCTTGAGGGGTCCTTCCCCCTCCAAAGCCCTACCCATTTAATTATTTTACCACACGAGCTTAGTGTTTCCAAGTTTATGCCATTAAATGACTTCAACTTGCTAATGTCTGAACCACCTGCCGGGGCAGACCTTACCCAGCGTTACTTACCTTTTCCCAAGTGTGAGTATCAGGAGCATTTCCCAGGCTTCTTGGCAGACTGATCAATTCATGTGATAAACTGCAAATTTCCAGACTGGCCTTCTTTATGGCAGTGTGGAGGGGGCAGGTTATATGAGAATTGCCTGAGGAGTTAAAGCTGTTCACAAGCCATAACCAAGGGATGAGGTCTTCATAAAGAAACTGTGGCAAAGAGGAAATCCCATTGCTGCTCCAGAAGGCCAGTGTCACATCTTATCAGTTATGCTAGATTCAACACATTCAAGTCCCCTTAGCACAGAGACCTTGGCTAGAAGCGATGGTGCCTTGGACTTGGTTTTGCAATTCAACTACCTTGGCAGCAGTAAGCACTGTGTCAGATTGACAGACACAGACAGACTGGATGAAGTTACCAAAAACTAAGGTTAATAATCCACATCAGATTTGTTGGACAATTGAGAAGAAAACACTTTTCCATTCTGATAGAGCTCCTCAAAATAACTTGCAATGCTTGAATTTTTCCTCCAACCTTCTCCATCTGCAGCCTTCACAGCTCTGAGGCAAAAATACACTCACTTCCAATGAGCCTGGGGAATTGAACACCAAGGGCCTTATCCAATCTGTCTCATCATCAGGTGTCATTGTCCACAGATGCCTGGCATCACTACACTATAGGGCATGTCACCAATGAAACTACCTGAGTTTACAAACAATTCCTTCTCTACTGTGACCCAATCTCTCTCCTTTTTACAGCTTTGGAACCCAGGAGTTACCTAAGCAAGATGCTCCCGAGTGTGGGTGCCTGTGTCCTTACTGAACCCTAAGTCAAATTTTACAATTTCAAAATCAAGTATATACACACTGAAAGCAAATATTTTTATCTAATATAATTTTAAACAGTTCTTATATATTCACATGCTATATTATTTTTTTTAATTTTTCTATCATAGTTACGTACCTCCAAGTTGTTATCAGAAGAGTTTCTCTAATTCACAGTTCTTAAAGTTGTGATAATTTTTTCTATGAGTGATTAAAGAGAAGACTTTGAATTGAGATCAAAAAAGCATTCTTTCATTTTTAAAATTATTTTCTGTGTGTGTGCTTACAAGCAGTGATAGATTGACTATAACTGCCTGGATTGCTGAGATAGGCAGAAAACACTTCCAAATTGGGAGGAAGAATTCCAGGATAGATTAGTAATGTCTGTTGTTGGCTCAAGGGGGAAAACTTTGGGCATACATGCCATATGTTTGCCATCTTTATCTTAGTTGTTTTACAAAAACTTTGTTTTAAATGTTTTATACAATAACACAAGACAATTACAAGGTTCAAGTATAGCTTGTGGACCAATTCCAGCCACTGCCTATTTTTACAAATAGTTTTGCTGGAACACAAACACACTCATTTGTTTACATCCTGATTATGCCTGCTTTTATACTAAAACAGACATGTTGAATAGATTTGATGGAGATTGTACAGCCCACCATGTCTAAAATCCTCCTCCTAAAGTGGATGGAAGCTAAAGCTTCCTGCTTGACTCCTTCCCTGAAAGACCTTGTGGCTAAGACTGCTTCACCTGCTCCTGTGGGTGCATCCTCACCTGGTCTCAAGAAAATGAATTTTATTTCAATGTTTGGGTGTCCCAGCATCTGGTAAACTTCAGTTTAAGCAGACCTTATTCCCTCAACTTTAATAACTGGCATCTGCTCATTTTCTATAATAAGTTGCCAAATTTTTAATCTATTTCCTACAGGTTCAGAGTATTAACATGCACACACACACACACACACACACACACACACACACACACTCCTGACCCCACTTTACCCTCACTGCCTGTGCATGCCAGTCTCCCAGACTCCAGCCACCTATCTGAAATCTAGCAGGGCATCCATCACAATCATTGTGGCTACCAACTATGTAGCACCTCAAAACCGGATGATTTCAAACGCTGATCAATTATTATCAGAACTTATATGTCCATAATGTCCTGCTGGGCCTTACGGATCTGCCGGTTGGTCAGGGACTCTGCTTCAGGCTGTGATAGGCTGAAACAGTTTAGCTGGGCAGTTCTGTCCCACAGTTCTCTCATCCTCCTGCTAGAATAAGTGGGCAAGCCTTGCAACATCCTCCGCCTATTATGGCCTATGTGCCAGATACCAAGCTTATCACACAGATGGTTTTTAAGTCTCTGAATTCTCATGTCTGCTAAAAACCCCATTGCCCAAACAAACCACAAGGCCAAACTCAGAGTCAAAGTGTAGGAACAATGTTCTGTCCACAGAGAACGGTCTCATGGCCAAGTCACATGGTCAAGTGTGAACAGAAACCACTAGTGCAATCTACTATAAGGATGCTCTCAGGAGAAGAGTCCAGTGATTCATCTGTCAGCTCCCATAGCTCCATTAAACCTGATCCAGAGCTAAATAAAACCACCAGGGTATTATAATACAGTGCACCAGAGGAAATAAAGACAGGGTGCTGTTCCAACTCATAATCTCTAATTCTAAGCTACGCAAGAGAGGAGAAAGGAATCAGAATTACGATTTAACCCAAATCCTACCATCTATAATGATGTTTTGAGTCCTACAAGGCTTATGAGAATCCCACCTCCCTATAATCAGCAACATTTTGGCATCTACCTGAGGATAGAGCTGGTGACATTTACCAAGTCAGTAGATGTGGTCAATAACTGCTATTCTTTTAACTTTTTATTTTCAGATACTTCTAGACTCGTGTAGTTTTAGGATATAAAGCAGAAGAATATATTGCATACTATTCACCCAGTTTCTCCTAATGATACAATATTTTTAAAGGGCAGCATAATAGCACAGCCAGGATATTGACATTGAGATCGTCCACCAATATCATTCAGATTTAATTAGTTTTACGTGCATTCTGTGTGTGGTGATTTTATGCATTTTATTACATGTATATATTTATGTAACAATCAGCAGAGTCGGAAATCAAGATACAGAACAGTTTCATGGAGCATCTATTACTTTCACTAGTCTAAATTCAGCAGATTCTGTATAGGAGCTTAGATCAACCTCAGCACAGAACTTTTTAACAGTCTCAAACATTTGGTTCCTGTCATACACGCATAGCCTCTGTCAGACACAGGACATTTGTCTCTTTTTCAAACAGGTAATTGCCTGTTAAATGAGTCACGTAACTGCTATCCTCTCAAGTGGCCATAGAGTGCTTATACACTGTGTATCTTCTTACCAATCTAATAAGCGCTGTGTAAAATGAATTAAAAAGTGTTTTGCTGAAATGCTATCTCCATCTCAGAAACACAGCTCTGGCCATTAGACATGAAGCTGTGAAAGAATGTGAAACACATTGATGAGGGAGGCCACTTAGACATTTTCTAGAGTGAGAAAGCTTCAGCATGGCTCTTGGTAATCTCATCAGAAATGATTCTTTGGCCATGTTTGGTTTTTCAATGTGAATTAATGAATTGAAATAAATAGTTTGGGTATTAGATCCTTATGGATGTTTCAGAAATGGAGGGTTTGACCTTGGTCTTAAAGATCATGGGATTCCATAGGACTCATTCCCAGGAGGGTTGTGATGCCATTGTTACTTTCCTCAGATTCCACTTCTGATGTCTGTGACCCACGACACCAGAAAGAAACGTAACCTTGATAAGAAGCCCTTATGGGTTCCCAATGTGTGTTCACATGCAGGTTGTGCTAGGACTTGGACAAATGTGCAATACCCACAGGATCTGCACACCAGCCCACTGCAGAGAACAGTCACATTTCCATTTAGTGAAGGGGTTGACATATATATTATCAAAAAAAACTTTCTGTCCAATGAAATCAACCATATTATTCTTCATAATGTGGACATGTACAAATATGTAGTAACACACCCCACATGTATTTATAATGCAGCAATTAAAAGAAATTTCTATTCAAATCTATCCTCTTTAAATAAGTTTTTAACATTGTACATCGATGCAGCTTGAAGAGTCAGAATCCTATGAAGACTTCAGTTGATGTAAAAACAGTAAGCTGACTTAGAATTAAAATTCTTGGATCCACTAACGCCTCAGTTTCCAAATTCTTTATGCTCTTATATTGTTCTTTGTTCTCTTGGCCTGCAAATTTTTATGTTTAAAAAACAAAACAAAGCAAACTAACTTCTTTGTCATTTCAGCAGGGTTCTGAGAATGAATGCGTCCTTATGTCCACAGTACCCGATATCATTCACCAACAAGCCAATTCAGTCTTGTTCTGCGCCTGCAAGTCTGAGGACCCTCTCCTTGTCAGGCACCCATCTCTCTTTTCAGAGGCTGCTTGAATCATCTCTTACCCAAATCCTAAATGTTCCTTGAAACACTTGAAAACAGAAACGCTATTATGAAATCTCAACATATTATAGTTGAGAAAACAAAGATCGAAGTAAAATGAATTGTCTGAAATACAGTAGAACGCTGTATACAGACTTTGACTCTGATCCACATCACCTTCTCCTTTCTAAACACATGTTCTTTCTATTCCCCCACACAGTGTTTATGGAATTCAGGAAACAATGAAATTATTGCAGACATTATGGCAGTGATCTATTTAATCGACCCATTTATCATTTATTCTTTCACTCTGCAAATTCAGACACCTGCTCTGCACCAGGGATTGTGCTTGGCACCGAAGATAAAGTAATAAATACAACAAGCATGATCTTTTCCTTCCTCGGGTCTACATTCAAGGATGCAAAGGTCATCATCTGGCAGTTCACAGGCCAGATTTGGACACCAGATGTGCTTTATTTGGCCTGTCCATTGTTTTATAAAGCACATATAATTTTATCACTAACATTCAAAAGTTGAAAGAATTATATTAAAGAAAATCTGGAAGTCTGGCTTCACTGGAAGGATTATGTGATCTGGAAAGACTGGGCCTTCAGTTTCCACCTGACATCGGTCCCTTTAGACTGAGCCTGCAGTTCTCACACAGCCCTGTTCCCACCAGTCACGTCCTCCTTCTACATGATCTGTCTTGCCCCTGTAGTCATTGGGACTTGCATTTATTCCCCAGTGGTTGTCCAAGTATGCTCTGTGGACTTTCAGGAGTTCTGATGAGGGTCTCAACCGCCCAGGTAGAGAGGAGTTCCTAAGTCAGGCCCAGTGGACTTCACAGGCAGGCCTGTCCACTCTTTCTGTTTTACATATTAGGCATCCACTTAAAGATTCTCTACCACTAATGTATTCTGCTGAGGTAGAGAACTCAAGGTCCACTGTCTTATAAGCAAGTTCATAGGCAACTGCTATAGAAATATGAAAGGAAATACACTTCAGTATTTGATCCCAGCTTCAAGGAAGAAACAGGGTAGAACTAACCTAGAGGTGGACTTTAAAAGGTACAAATTTTAAGATGGAGGGGGAAAAAAAAGTAAATAAAGGGGCAACAAAAAGAACCAGCAGCATGCTGCATAAGGAAGTATTTGATACGCACATCAGGCTACTTGGGTAGCCTCAACTATTTAATAACATGTAAATATGATGTTTCTCATTGTGTAGATACTTTTCAAGAGACAAGAACAAGTGGATTAAGAAAACCCCACAGATTATATTTACTATTGTCAGCCAGATATGTGGACTATCAGATACTTGTTTGAATAACGTCCCTGACTTATATGTGAATATAATAAAATAGAAGGTTATTTTCTAAGGTGCTTAATGAAAGGATACGCGTACCTGGACAAAAGACCCAAACTGTATTTAAATGAAACATAGTCTCAATAAACACTCAGGGAAGAGCTTTTCCTTTCAGCCAGTATGCCCTTGACTTGACACATCCCCATGACTGGTACATAACCACTGTTGTTAGAAGAAATAAAATATTACCTGTATTTTTATATTTCATAAAATCAAGCTTCTTGGATATTTTAAAGATGAAGAGCCATTTGGTTGACTATTGTATTAAAATGTAAATATTATTGTTTTTCAGCTTTGAAACTTTTAGATTTAAATTGCCAGGTCTCACACAGACACAGTTGCTTATCCCATTACAGTCTTGATTTTTTAATATTGAATTCTGCCTGCATAGAAGTTTGTCCTTTTAATCCTCTTCTTCATTATTCTCAAGACATTGCATGGAATCATAAAAAGATTTTAAATCACTCTCGATTTAAAAAGCCCATAACAATAAGATACTGTCTTCTACCTCTCCTACCCAAGCAAGAATACAAAAGACATAGAAAAACTATTTCATAGATTCACATATTTTGATACTAATAAGGGCATTTTCAAATTTACAAATAAATATGAAGGTACTCATTTTAAACAACAAACGACCCAACTAGAAAATAGTATCTTTATTTAATGAATGCCCAAATTAATTTTCAGAAGAACTAAGTGACTCAACCAAGTTTGCATGGGTTTAAGAGAGATCTGGGCTCATTTGCTGACTCTGATTCAGGGCTTCAACGTTCCTCAAGTGTTAAATAGGTATTGCAAGAGAAGCAAATCTATGGGATTGTTAAAAGTAATGGTGAGGTAAGAGAAGGAAAGTCTTAGTATAGAAATCGGTACCTCGTAGGAGCTTAACAAATGTTCAGCATTAGAAATAGTAAAAAAAATTTGAATTTATTTATTTAAGTATATCTGATTATGTCATACCCTGGTCTTCCAGAATAGTCCTCTAGGTTTGTCATCCTTCCTGCCATCTGTGTCTGGACTTTGTACATTCTTGGCATCCAGAATGATCCTCTCATTCCAGATTCACATCTGCCCCAGTCATTTCTGTGTATGTGGCTGTGTTCTGCATTTCCTTCTTTATGGGATGGAAGGACCAGCTTCTTCCCATCTTCTTTCTTGGCTCTTGTTTCTGTTCTCAGAATTGAGTCTGATTCTCAGACCAGCAGCATCAACATCGTTTGGAAACTTTTAAAAAATGTACCTTTTTGGGTCCCACCCAGACCTACTGGATACAACTCAGGGTTGGGGACCAACCTCACTGGTGCATGAATTCGAGCATCACTGCTCTGTACACCAGCAACCAGAAGTTCTCAACTTTTGCTGACATTTGTGTCTCCTGACTAGGTTTTAAAAAATACTTATGTCAGGATACCACCTTAAAAATATAAAATCAAATTCTCTTGGTTGGGGACCAATAATAAATAATCTTTCTAAAAGTTTTACAAGTTAATTCTCATGTGCTATTGTGGTTGACTCTAGCTTACCAGTGGGTTCACTAATTGAGGCCTTTCCTTGACCCCCCAACCTTGGAAACTGCCCAGGCCCCTTCACGTGTCTTTTGTTTAATTCTTCCAGTCAATGTAAAATTGTCACCAACTCTGACAGTCCTTTCCAAACCATTCTCCAAAAGCCCTAAACTTAGTCATTTTCTATTGTTTTATTGTTTTCTAACTTTTACTAGTGTCTAATTGAAAAAAAAACTGTTTTAAATCATTCATTCATTGTTCCACTGGAAAATAAATTCTAGGAAAAAAATAACTGTTTTTTGTTTGTTTTTTTTTTGTTTGTTTTCCAAGGCTGAACCTCCAGCTGCCCAGGCAGCACCAGCACCGTAGCCAGCTCAGGATGCATCAATTATTTGGAATAACAAACACCACATACAATCAAATGCTGGTTATTCAAAACTCCCTGCTTTTGATGATCTGGTTCCCCTTGCCTAAAAATTCTGTTCTGCCACTTTCGTTATTTCTTTAATTAGTAGCATTACCACAAAGAGCTAAAGCATCCACTCTGACTCTTTTCCCACAATGAGCTCTTTCTTTCCTGAAGTCAGGTATGGCGTTGGACATTATTTAACCCTTTACTTAAAAAACATGTAAGGTGAATGCATGTCCCTAACCTGAGCTGCTGAAGCACATAGACGGCTCTTGATTTGCTCTATGGTGCTGACAGAGTATACTGCAGGCTACCCAGGAGTAGATGCCTTTGGAAGTGAATTTACTTGAAGAAGGAAAAAGCTTGCAGTCAATAGTTTTAAAAGCCAGGGGCCCATTGAAGAGAGAGAGAGAGAGAGAGAGAGAGAGAGAGAGAGAGAGAGAGAGAGAGAGAGAGAGAGAACAAAACAGGTACAGGAAAGAACATCTGGTTCAATACAGAGATTGAGTCTTTTAAAAAAAAAAAAAAAAAAAAACAGAGCTGGGTGTCTAATGCAGGTTTGTGTATTGAGAATGGCCTGGCTGCTGCTATTTCCAGTTGGCCCTTCTTTCTACTCCTGCACTTTTAAGTCCTAGGTTTGGGCAGAAATTCCCCTACACCCCTTACCATCCCTTCCCT
This sequence comes from Urocitellus parryii, assembly GCF_045843805.1. NCBI lineage: Eukaryota > Metazoa > Chordata > Mammalia > Rodentia > Sciuridae > Urocitellus > Urocitellus parryii. The sequence continues at coordinate 267,582,732 of NC_135531.1, read as the reverse complement.
TTCTTTCTTAAACTGCACAGAGCATGGAAACTAGCATTCACATCAGGGAATGGTGGGTAGCCACAGGCAGCCTTTGATTGCAAGTAAGTTGCTACAGAAATCCCCCTTTTATGATGTTACATTATCTATAGGAGAGCAATCAGAGAGATCAGCTGGAAATCCTTCAACATGTAGAAGGAACTGACTGGCTCTCATACTGCTTCTCCTTGTAATGTCTTACTGGGAGATCAGTAGGGCTCTTGAGCATGAATCAACACCCCCTTCCTAAGAGATTGATCTGTTCCTCCCTAGGAGGGAATGCCTGCTGACTTCTGCTGGACAGAGCCAGAGAAAGGACAAAACCCTCAAATGATGATCTAATGCATTGGGCGTGGGATGCATCAGGTCAGGCATGGGGTCTTCATTTTGGTACCTTGAGTCCTCATGAACCAGAAGTGAAATGCCATCTTACACTTTGTGCTTGAAGACCCAGGCTGGCTCCAACAAGGCTGTTTGGGGCTGAAAACTATATATACTCCAGCTTGACATATATATGCATATGTATGTGTGTGTGTGTGTGTGTGTATATACACATATATTTTATATACATAAAATCTGAAAATTCAGAGGGTTGCTTAGATAATCTCTCCTGGTTCTCAAAAGTTAAGGATCTGAGGTTGCATATCTGTCTTGATTTCTTTTGTCTTCATTCTTGCATTAACTCTGTTGCTTGTCCTTTGTGCATTCTTCCAAAGAACCAGCTCTCTGCAGAGCTTCCTGCTGGACATCTAGAGCTCTTCCCCATCCTGGCCTGCTCTCTCTTGAGGTACCCCAAACTTCAGAACTTTCTCTGGCCTTCTTCTTAGTCTAGTTTCCTTAAAGCAAGAATCATTTGGGGGGCTAGCTTGGTAACCTAACGTGGGCCGTGTTGATAACTCATGTGTGCGCTATCTTTCTCAGGTAAAAATTTGCATTGAAAGAGGTATTTCAAACTGTAATTCAGAGAAAAGAAATAGAAATTCCTAGTGGTCTTAGACATCAGAGCAACAGAAGGAAGATTTGGGCAGTGGGCAAGGGTAAGTGAGGTGATGATGTTGTCCATCACAACAGAGGGAGACACTCCATTGTGTCCTCTCAAAATAGACCTAATTAGCATAATCCAATTTGTCACACTCCATGAACAGCACCAGTGCATGATTCTTCATGCACCCCTGGAGACGGATTCACTTCCCAGCCAGATGGAGATGTCTTGTCCAGAGATTGGCACAGTGGGGAGGACATTTTTCTAGTTCATGGGGTGGGGGGGGATCTTAGAGGAAATGGAGAGGGAGAAAACCACCAGAGAGAAGACTCAAAAGGTCCACTTGGTCTATCTTCTGGATACACTTTAAATATTCATTGAAATAATTTACAGAGAGTGACTTCTAGGGTAGTTCAGTTCAATTTAACATATATTTATTGACTTCCAATGAATAATTAATAGCAATGATAATAAATCACTAATCAGTAGCACTTAATTAGCACTCACCTTGCAGCACACATGCCACAAAGCATTTTACATAGATTATTTCAATAGGAAGTTCATCAACCTTGTGTGATAGACAGTGGAATGTAGTTAACCATCTATCTAGGGAGGAAAAAAAAATGCTGTGATTTGTAGCATTCACTGATTACCATAGTATCCACATTCCCAACATGGATAATCTCAAGCTACAAGCAGACTGTAAAATTTCTGAATATGTGAGTCAGTCCACTAAATTCCAGACCACTTAACCCTCAGCTTTCCTGGCTTGTAGCATCTGGTTCTAGCACAGTTCTGGTGACAGGTACCTTTATTTTCCTCTTTGTTAGGGTAAAAAACAATTCCTCAAAGTTTTCCCAAGATTCTCTTGGTTTTAATATTGAAAGACCTCTGTCCAGGGAACCCTCTCAGCTCTGAAGAAACTGAGGTTGATGTTCATCTTAGTCTGCTGCTGTGGTCTGAATGTCTGGGCCATCCAGACATTACCCTTGCACCATGTGAGGACTCAGGGAAAATACTCCATCTGTGAACCAGAAATGGGGGACCTCCTGCATCAGATATCAATATGCTGGCACTGATCATGGATTTCCAGCCTCCAGAGCTGTGAGCAATAAGGTAATCCACCTTGTGGTACTTTATAACAGCAGAAGTGAGTCACTTTTGTATATATGAGTAAACTGAGAATTTAGAGAATTCTGTGCAAGATCACAGGTAGTAAGCAGCAGATCTGCCTTCCGGAATTAGGAGTCTGATTACACAGCCTGGAAGCTTTACTGAAGCAGATACCAAGCCTCAGTTCTTTAGTGGAGAAGGTCAGTTATCAGTGACAAAGCCATTAAACTAGAGAAACACACACACACACACACACACACACATACACACACATACTCACACTTCATAAAAAATGCAAAAAATTAAAGTGCTTTATGAAAAAACAAGATACATAATATATATACAAAATAACTGACTCCAGCCTAGCCTAGCCAGTTGCATTGCTTAATTCCTGGATTGAGTTCAGCCTCAATTTATGGAGATACCCTAAAAGGAACTTCTAGAATCCGCACCAGTAGAAGTTGTGAAAATCCTCCACATTATTCAATAGCTTGTGGACAGAGTCACACTCCACTTCTCAGCATGTATACACAGCAGTATGATCAATGCTTTGCCTTTTAACAACCTGGGGAATTTTATAGGTGAAGAAATCTGCCTTTTCCTAATGATGCTCGGTTGACTAGAACCTTCATTAACTATCCCACAATCCTTCAATTTAGAAAATCACTTCAATGATTATTCTTAATGAGTATCAAGATATTTGTATGAAAAGAAGAGCTTCCTCCCTTCTAAATTGAAACTCCTGAAGTCTGGTGTATCCTTTAATTACAGTATCCTTCAGAAATAAGTCTCATGAATAATCATTTTAATGTTCCATTATTTGTTAACTAAAATAAAGTTCTGTTTGGAAACTTCACATTTTGTTTTTTTCATTTCCGATGGATGTTTTAATCAATGTTATTTGTAAAAAGCCAAGTGATTTGTTTAGATTATATTGAACACCACTTTTAATCTAATAGACCCCTTTTAATGGGTAAAATAAATTGTCTGCTACATAGAGATGAGTTATTCTGATTTTGTAAAATGCCATAATATTCTGAGAGCATTAAAATAGTACAGAATGGCATTAATTCACACAAGCAATGTTCCAGAACAGTTGGTTCAATATGAATGCACACATAAGAAAAATAGTGGTTCTCAACACTCATGAGCTATCTTAATTATCTTAAAAGCTTTCAAGAAACTCTTTCCAAATCATCTTTTTAAAATAACTAATACACAACTCACCCCATTAACTTTGAAAAATAACTCTATGAAAAACAGGGCTTTTGTGAGAAGAATAGAAAGTGAAGAAAAAAGACATGGTTACATTGGGAGTCAGAAAATAGTAAGCAGCAATAGATTTAAATTTCATTTATCAGAAGACTTTATGCCCTGAGTCTATGTCACTCTAAAACTGTGTGAATTTCATAGTGCAAAAGAAGTTTAAAAAAAAAATCTTGCAGAATACAGGGTCTAACTTTTGGAAGCACAGGACACATAATTCAAGTGCTTAACAAAGAATGTATGTGAGGGACAGGAAAGCCAGGAAACATGGGAAGGAAAGAATATTTTTTTTCCAGTATAAATCAGCAATTCTGTGTTTTGCATAAAGAAGGTATCTAGCTATTTTTACTTGTGTTTTGTTCAGAGGCCCAGACTTAAAGTGCTATCATGAACTTCAGATGTCTGATTTCAGAAAAACTGAAAGAATGAAGTGCTATCAACTTAAGACACAATTAACAGGAATAGATTTATCTGACTGCTACAAAAAAAAACTTGGTCTAGAATCACAAACTATAACCTGATTTTTGATTTTGGCTTTATGATTACTATCATCTTAAAATTTTATGATTTTTTTTCAGGGAAAATTGTTTCTTAAAGCTGAAACAAACTGTACTGGAAGAATCTCTAATGAGAATCTTTGACATTAAAAGAAAAAGAATCTCCACATATGATAGCCTCATATAATTCGGTATTTTTGTGTCCTTATTACATAC